>NC_068454.1:26587935-26825435 GCF_023373465.1 Oncorhynchus keta | reverse complement strand
TTAGTTTGGGTCATTTAGTTTGGGCTTAGTTTGAGTCAATTAGTTTGGGCTTAGTTTGGGATTAATTTGTTTGTTTGGGTCAATTAGTTTGGGTCAATCAGTTTGAGCTTTTTGGGTCAATTAGTTTGGGCTTAGTTTGGGTCATTTCGTTTGGGCTTAGTTTGGGTCATTTAGTTTGGGCTTAGTTTGAGTCAATTAGTTTGGGCCAATTATTTTGTTTTTGGGATTCATTTGTGTTCATTAGTTTGGGTCAATTAGTTTGGGTCAATTTTGAGTTTTTGGGTCAATTAGTTTGGGCTTAGTTTGGGTCATTTAGTTTGGGCTTAGTTTGGGTCAATTAGTTTGGTCCATTTAGTTTGGGTCATTTAGTTTGGGCTTAGTTTGGTCCATTTAGTTTGGGCTTAGTTTGGGTCATTTAGTTTGGGCTTAGTTTGGGTCATTTAGTTTGGGCTTAGTTTGGGTCATTTAGTTTGGGTCAATTAGTTTGGGTTTAGTTTGGGTCATTTAGTTTGGGCTTAGTTTGGGTCATTTAGTTTGGGCTTAGTTTAGGTCATTTAGTTTGGGCTTAGTTTGGGTCAATTAGTTTGGGCTTAGTTTGGGTCAATTAGTTTGGGCTTAGTTTGGGTCAATTCGTTTGGGTCAATTAGTTTGGGCTTAGTTTGGGTCAATTAGTTTGGGCTTAGTTTGGGTCATTTAGTTTGGGCTTAGTTTGGGTCAATTAGTTTGGGCTTAGTTTGGGTCATTTAGTTTGGGTCAATTAGTTTGGGTTTAGTTTGGGCTTAGTTTGGGTCATTTAGTTTGGGTCAATTAGTTTGGGTTTAGTTTGGGTCATTTAGTTTGGGCTTAGTTTGGGTCATTTAGTTTGGGCTTAGTTTAGGTCATTTAGTTTGGGCTTAGTTTGGGTCAATTAGTTTGGGCTTAGTTTGGGTCAATTAGTTTGGGCTTAGTTTGGGTCAATTCGTTTGGGTCAATTAGTTTGGGCTTAGTTTGGGTCAATTAGTTTGGGCTTAGTTTGGGTCATTTAGTTTGGGTCAATTAGTTTGGGCTTAGTTTGGGTCATTTAGTTTGGGTCAATTAGTTTGGGTTTAGTTTGGGTCATTTAGTTTGGGCTTAGTTTGGGCTTAGTTTGGGTCATTTAGTTTGGGTCAATTAGTTTGGGTCAATTAGTTTGGGTTTAGTTTGGGTCAATTAGTTTGGGTCATTTAGTTTGGGCTTAGTTTGGGCTTAGTTTGGGTCATTTAGTTTGGGTCAATTAGTTTGGGTCAATTAGTTTGGGTTTAGTTTGGGTCAATTAGTTTGGGTCATTTAGTTTGGGCTTAGTTTGGGTCATTTAGTTTGGGTCATTTAGTTTGGGTCAATTAGTTTGCGTTTAGTTTGGGTCAATTAGTTTGGGCTTAGTTTGGGTCATTTAGTTTGGGCTTAGTTTGAGTCAATTAGTTTGGGCTTAGTTTGGGATTAATTTGTGTTCATTAGTTTGGGTCAATTAGTTTGGGTCAATCAGTTTGAGCTTAGTTTGGGTCAATTAGTTTGGGCTTAGTTTGGGTCATTTCGTTTGGGCTTAGTTTGGGTCATTTAGTTTGGGCTTAGTTTGAGTCAATTAGTTTGGGCCAATTATTTTGGGCTTAGTTTGGGATTCATTTGTGTTCATTAGTTTGGGTCAATTAGTTTGGGTCAATCAGTTTGAGCTTAGTTTGGGTCAATTAGTTTGGGCTTAGTTTGGGTCATTTAGTTTGGGCTTAGTTTGGGTCAATTAGTTTGGTCCATTTAGTTTGGGTCATTTAGTTTGGGCTTAGTTTGGTCCATTTAGTTTGGGCTTAGTTTGGGTCATTTAGTTTGGGCTTAGTTTGGGTCATTTAGTTTGGGCTTAGTTTGGGTCATTTAGTTTGGGCTTAGTTTGGGTCATTGTACAAATGATTATAATTATGTTCCAGCCCCCTGATCAAAAATCTGCCCGTGGCTGAATTGAGTTGCCTAACCCTGATGTACAGGTTGCCCTCTACCATCTACAGCACTAAGCTAATAATAATATATAACCTGGCCTTCGAGTGTCTGTGAGTGTGTTTCTGCTGCCAGTGTGGTTTCAAGGAAGAGAAATAGACTCAAACAAACATGGGAACGTCGGAATTGAGGTTAAGTATCTTCTACCTCCCACACTAAAGGTCAGGTTCCTTTAGTGTGTATTAGTCAGGGCATTAAATTACATCACTATCTGATTGTAGGTGATTTAAAGCTGTGCCAGTCCAGCCGTTCTGGGCACATTGCCCCTGGCTACCAAACTCACCTCTAACTAGGCAGCAGAACTACCTCTCTGATGTTGTTGATACGTTTTATAAGGACAAACCTGCATCCGACATGGAACCCTATTCCTTAGTAAACAGTCTTAGAAAAAGATTTGCTATCTAGAACCTAAAGCAGTTCTTCAGCTTTCCCCATAGGAGAACCCTTCAAAGAACCATTTTTGGTTCCTGGTGGAACCCTTTTTGGTTCCAGGTAGAACCCCTTTGTTTCCAGGTAGAACCCTTTTGGGTTCCATGTAAAACCATTTCCACAGATGATTCTAAATGGAACCCGTTTGTAATGCATGTCACTATTTGTAGCTGTGTAGTCTGGTTGTTTGTGTTGTTGATCTTGGCTAGATTAATGTTCCGGTCGGTAGCGAGCTAGCACTCACTCAATCACGTGGCTGCTAGCACTGTCATGAAAAGGGGCATGAGTGAAGCCCTACAAAATTATGTTTTTATAAGTAGTTAGAAAGCTCGGGAGCAGGCAATGTTGAAAAGTCATCTTTATACATGTTGCACTTTTCTTGAATGTAGATTTGTAATTGACTAAAACAAGCCGGCAACAAGAAAATTGTGTTTGAAAAAGGTCAAGTTTTTGCTGTGAGCCAATGGGGTAACCTAGGTAACCATAGGATGTTTTCCCCACAGGAGGACGGGGACGCGACATTCTAATACCGACTGGGACTATGAGGCAGCCGAAGAACCCTTTTGGAACCCTTTTTTATAAGTGTATAGTAAACTACTTTGGACCAGGGCCCTGTTCCAAAGTAATGCACTCATTATGGAAAATGGTGCCATTTGGGATGCATCCTAAATTGTTGTTGTGAGTCGCTCTAAAACACAACAACCAACCAAGGTCTGCTTGCGTCAACAGCTGAAGAAAACAAGGACAACTTGGATCTCAATATCAAGGCAAACTGAAGGTCCCAGAGACTTCAGCTCTCAGCAGATGAGTCCTGTTCCAGTAATTGATGCAGATATCCTCTTGGGGTGACCGAAACAACTGCTGCCTGCCTGCCTGCAGCCACAGAGTTAGGTAGTGTCCCAAATGGCATCCTATTCCTTATATAATGTGTTACCTATGGGCCCTGATCAAAAGTAGTGCACTATATAGGGAATCGGGTGTCATTTGGGACAGGCCCACTGAGTTAGTTGGCGCTAGCAGGGTGGATGGGTGGATAGAGCCAGACTGGCAACTCGGCCCACAGGGCTGGACAGGGAGGGAGCTGTCTGGGCAGCTTAGCCTAATGAGTCTCAGCTGAGAAGGGCTGTGACTTAGGGTGGTGGTGGTGGTGGGCCAGACTGGTCACACTACACACACCACTCCTACACCCAGGGAAGAAAGTACCCATCTCTTCAGACCGAGCAGAGCACTACTAGAGCTGTGAGTAAACCAGAACCTTGGAACCAAGAGCCCAGCGGAACTATAGACCTGTGGCTACTGAATGATGGTGCTACTAGTCTAGTGATGTGATGGCCCTCCTTCTCCCTGCAGTAGGGTCTCTCCGTCCACTATTCTAGAGGTGAGCTTTAAGACTCAGCTTTGTGAAATAAGGCCTGGAATACAGCCTAGAAGGCACACCCACGGGCCGTCACACACATCAAGTTACATCAGAATTTGGCCAGAGTAAGTGGGGAGTACAAGCCTTTGGCTACTGCTCACACACACACACACACACACACAAATCGGGAGTTTGGATTATGGTTGGCTGCAGTAGCACTGGGACGGACGGACGGACAGACAGACCAGGTTATGTAAAACTGCTGACATACCTCATAACCTGCTGACATTACCTCATAACCTGCTGACATTACCTCATAACCTGCTGACATACACTACATAACCTGCTGACATTACCTCATAACCTGCTGACATACACTACATAACCTGCTGACATTACCTCATAACCTGCTGACATACACTACATAACCTGCTGACATACACTACATAACCTGCTGACATTACCTCATAACCTGCTGACATTACCTCAACTTAAAACCCACAACCCCAGCTACATCTCAAATGGCACCCTATTCACTATTTAGTGCACTACATATGACCAGGGCCAATAAGGAATAAACGGTCATTTGGGACGAACCCCTGGTCAAAAGTAATGCACTATATAGGAAATAGGCATTTGACCCATGCCAAAAACTTGCGTGCGCTAGATAGCTAGCTAGTTAGCATTTATGTTAATGTCCCCGATCTAACACTAGAGATTAGGC
Organism: Oncorhynchus keta; assembly: GCF_023373465.1. NCBI lineage: Eukaryota > Metazoa > Chordata > Actinopteri > Salmoniformes > Salmonidae > Oncorhynchus > Oncorhynchus keta. Next base: position 26,820,927 of record NC_068454.1, on the reverse strand, counting down.
ATTAAATAACCTGACACCAGACCGGCTTTTCCCCCTCAACTCAATACTGGTGTGTGTCTGTTTTCAATAAACAATGCACTACACAAAGGTTTTCATTCATAAAAATGAACTCCCTCGTCTTTTCCAGGCAACTCAGTGCTGAAGTGGTACTGAACGTTTTTCTCTCAGGAACAGCAGGCGAAAGGGTGATCAATATTGAAATAGAAAGACGTCTTCAATGTTAATGAAACAGAAGTCGTTCTGTGGTCCATTGAAGCTCTCTCAGGGGCCAACTTTGTGTGTGTGACTGGCTACTTGTTAATGCACAGCCCTTCTATATTGATTATTTACACACTGACTGATTCATTGACTCAAGTATATATCAGACAAACACATTGCACAGTTAAAGACAACTATTCACTCTTTATTGTCTTGATAGGTCAACTTGTATATTTCTAATGGGTTGATTTATACAAACTACTACCACATATGTGACTTTCCCATGGTAAATGTAAAATGTGCATGCTTTCAATGGTAGCGTTTTTTAGAGCTGGTGTTACAGCCAAACTGTTTCTTATGGAGAATGACCTGCATAGAAAGGCTCATCTACACAATTCCTTTCCATATCATTTGCATGGCATTTGAAAGAGCTGGAACTGGCATTCAACAGTGGACTTACATTGCAACCACATTGCACGCAGCCTTTGCATATCATCCTTATTTGACTGCGTAAACCAAATAACAGACATTACAATAATATATCCGAAGCAGGTGCCTGGTGAACTGGTTCACTAAGTACACAGTCCTTAGGGGAAGAACACACACACATAGGTATGCACAGGTAGGCCCGCATGCACACACAATTGTCAGGACATTGTGGTCCTAGGAAAACATATTCACACACACAATTTATATGATCCAGACGTATCCAACTTTCTGCTTCAGTCAGTTACATTTCTCTTCATGTATCAAAGGAAGAACAAATACTTGATGTATTGTCATGGCCAGTAGAGAGATGTCCACACAGACCAGGGGCAGACAGGCTCAGATCGCAGATAACAGATGTCTATACGTCAGTAGAGAGGAAACCAGCAGGAAGACTATAATATCTGGGGTCTTCAAGAGTTCTCATGCCAGTGATAGGAACTCACAAGAAGAAAGCCTGACTGACCATCAACCATCACTCCCTCGAGAGGAGACAGAGACAGAGACAGAGATGGAGAGACATGTGACAGGGAGAGGGAGGGAGAAGGCCCTTGAGAGACTCTATTCTCATCCTGAATGCATCAGGTCTTTAATAACTGAACCTATGGACACATTTACATTACATTTACATTTAAGTCATTTAGCAGACGCTCTTATCCAGAGCGACTTACAAATTGGTGCATTCACCTTATGACATCCAGTGGAACAGCCACTTTACAATAGTGCATCTAAATCTTTTAAGGGGGGGGGGGATTACTTTATCCTATCCTAGGTATTCCTTAAAGAGGTGGGGTTTCAGGTGTCTCCGGAAGGTGGTGATTGACTCCGCTGTCCTGGCGTCGTGAGGGAGTGTGTTCCACCATTGGGGAGCCAGAGCAGCGAACAGTTTTGACTGGGCTGAGCGGGAACTGTACTTCCTCAGTGGTAGGGAGGCGAGCAGGCCAGAGGTGGATGAACGCAGTGCCCTTGTTTGGGTGTAGGGACTGATCAGAGCCTGGAGGTACTGAGGTGCCGTTCCCCTCACAGCTCCGTAGGCAAGCACCATGGTCTTGTAGCGGATGCGAGCTTCAACTGGAAGCCAGTGGAGAGAGCGGACACGACCACAACCCGCAGGGAAGGAAAGAAATCCATATAGCTTCAATATCATGTATATCTGAGTACACTGGAAAGCAGGGTTCCAAAAAGGGTTCCAAAAGGGTTATTATGTCCCCATAGGAGAATCCTTTTTGGCTCCAGGTAGAACCCTTTTTGGTTCCATGTAGAACCCTCAGTAAAGGGTTCTACATGGAACCCAAAATTATTATGTAAATGGTTCTCCTTTGGGGACAGGTTCTAGATAGTGTAACAGTATAATTTTAAACCGTCCCCTCGCCCATACCCGGGCGCGAACCAGGCACCTTCTGCACACATCAACAACAGTCATCCACGAAGCCTCGTTACCCATCGCTCCACAACAGCCGCGGCCCTTGCAGAGCAAGGGGAACTACTACTTCAAGGTCTCAAAGCAAGTGACGCAACCGATTGAAACGCTATTTAGCGCACACCGCTAACTAAGCTAGGCGTTTCACATCCGTTACACTCACCCCCCTTTTGACCTTCCTCCTTTTTTCGCAGCAACCAGTAATCCGGGTCAACAGCATCAATGTAACAGTATAATTTTAAACCGTCCCCTCGCTCATACCCGGGCGCGAACCAGGGACCTTCTGCACACAACGACAACAGTCACCCTCGAAGCATCGTTACCCATCGCTCCACAAAAGCCGCGGCCCTTGCAGAGCAAGGGGAACTACTACTTCAAGGTCTCAGAGCAAGTGACGTAACCGATTGAAACGCTATTTAGCGCACACCGCTAACTAAACTAGCCGTTTCACATCCGTTACAATAGCATGGTTTTTTTCGAAGAGTGTATGTTCCACTCAATACCTGTTTCGTATTGGACTGAAGTCACTGAAGGTTTTACCTTCACCCTGATGCCTTGTTGTCATATACAGTACAGAGTTTCCCCTGGGATTTCTTTCAGCAGCGGTCGCAGAGTAAAATAAAAAGTTTTATCAGTGGCGGTGTGCGGCTGCAAAATGCATATAGGGGAAACACTGCAGTACAGGCCTCTAAAATGGACAACGGCCGCTTCAGCATCTAAAGAGCCCCTCAGTATTAGTGAGTAGTGCTCTATTGCTCTCTCAATAAAAGCTTTGGAGCTGAATACAAAGGACACTCTACTCCAAGTAACTGTGCTGCACAGAAGCACACTCATTACTAGCCTAGATGCCAGTCTGTTTTGGATCTCTTGCCAACTCCTTGTCATGCCTCAATTCCATGAGGAGTTGGCAAGAGAGTATAAACAGACTGGTATCCAGGCTTACTCATTAGACGTCTGCTCATAACTACTATAATGTAAAGGCTAGGGAAAAAATACAATTCATCATCATAAGTCATGATATTCACCCTCTCTGTTGTCAAGGGGAATTCATCTGAACAATGTTTTCTACAAGTTATTGTGTGCAATCCTATTGTAACATAATGATAATAACATACATGAATTAAAAGGTGTCTTTGAGATTAGACTGATCCATAGTGAATACTGCCATCGAGAAAAAGAACATGTACATCAAACACAATGCTCCTACATGTACAGTAGGGTAGGTTATTGTTGAATTGCCATGATAATTAACCAATACAATCTTATGACTCAGCATCTTGTGTGTGTGTGTGAGTTCTGAGAGAGTGTGAGAAATACAGGCAGATAGACGGGATGACAGAAATACAGACAGAGAGAGGAAGGGGGCAGTGGGGCACTAATTTCGCATCGAGAACTATCCCTTCTATTGCTTCCACTGTCCTTCCATTTGGTTGCACTGTGTTCACACCGTCAAGAATTATAGATCATCTATAGCAGAGATGGGCAACTGGCAGCTGCATTTGGCCCGTGTTCCCCCTTCTGAAGGTCCTCTGATCATTGTTTTCTTCTTTTTATGTCACCTAATATTTTTGGGATTGCTAAATTAGTTTAAATTAGTCTAAACGTGTTATCATGGGTGAATTACCGGTGTGTGGGACCCAATTGATTTTGTTAGTCAGTCTCACTCAGATAGATGTCTCTGCTGGGTGGTTCTAATGGTGTGGGTATGCAAACCCGTGAGCAACTGCGGCCCCTCATGTTCAGATTTTTTTGTGGCTCCCACCCCCATTAATTAAAATTGCCCATCCCTGATCTACAGCCTACCTGCCAAGCTCTCCTAATCTAAAACGATCCATCAACTGTAGCATAATCATAGATAATGAAGATGATTTCTGTCTAAATCAAACAAGAGGTCGCTTTGTCTTCAATCATCACTGAGCAATTGCAACAAGTAAAACAATAGCATAGCTTATCATTAGAAACATCTGCGGTAAGCTTTTTTAAAAACGGAACAGGGAGAGAAGGTTTTGGTAGCTTACACAATCGGTTGTGAGTAAACCGGGAATGCCGATGTTTCAGCACCATACGTGCTGGACCGAACCAAAGCAGCGCGTACTAGACTGGCTGAGGAGGACAACGACGGACCGTACTCCCTGCGGCGCCGACTATGCGTTCAGTAATTAACATAAAAAGGTTATAACAGCATACGAATTATATCAATGATGCTTTTATTTCACGTGGGCAACCAAAATAAGATGATTGATTGGTTCAATAGGCTACGGCCGCCAACAAACTACCAATATACCGTTCTAGGTGAAATATCATGGGCAAATCCCGTCTTCAAATGTAACATTTTTAAATAAATAAAAAATGCAGAGGTAGGTCGCATTGGAAGTGTCCACAAAATATGTCCGGCACTCTTCGGCAGTCAGACACAGTCGCAATGAACAATGCGTCCTTACTCTGAATCAATTCAATTGAGTACCTCAAATGATTTATATTAATTCATGCACTGATGCACACAATGAGACAACTTAATAAAACCAACATGGTGATATGAATGAATAAAATAGCAGATACAGGCAAAAACTCATGACCATTTTCCACTTACATTATGGTTTTCATCTATATATATATAAATATGTCATCATACCTGTTCGTTGCAGTGGCTTTGCAGTAGAACTCGTTCTCAGAGCACAGTGACTGGCAAAGGAATCCTGGGCCCAGTTCACCCCTCCCGCTACTCCGTGACTACCGTAAGTATTTCAAGAGGGGCGCAAACGAATTCAATACAGTCTATACCGGTCTATTATATACACTGCACCTGTTTGCCTAGTATAACTCATAGGCTGTAGCAAAACGTGTTACAGTGAACCATGGAGTAAAATCCTAAAATGACATTTCCATTTCTAATAAAAGCAAATTACTATGACACTTGGTTAGGATGATATTATTAATGGAGTGCTATTTTGACATTCAAAACAGCACTCAACACCAGCCTATCACTTCTTTAGGTAGGCTACCATTTTGCACACAATGCATTGAGGGTAGGCAGACTTATGTGAAGTACAGTGAGCAGGATGACTGCTGGCACCCTATTCCCTTTATAGTGCACTTCTTGATCAGGACCCATACGCAAATGTTCCCTCAAAAACTGTGTTCCCTCTAATGGCCATTGGACTAGTATTTTATTAGGATCCCCATTCACGGTTGCTGAAGCAGCAGCTACTTTTCCTGGTGTCCACACAAAACATTGGAGCAGGGAGGCTTTTTTCATCATGCAGATCAACACCCTACCCTTGTTTCAGGTCAACCCTCATAAACAGCAACCAGTAACCTGGACTTTGTCCCAAATGGCACCCCATTTCCTATATAGTGCGCTACTTTTGGCCAGACCCCTATACTGCAAATAGGGTGCCACTTGGGATGTAGGCCTAGTCCACCAGGCTGGTTAGGTCATGTTGTTGATGTTTTTTCCTGGTCATACCCAGTTGGCCTATTGTGGAAACACTTTGAACCTTTTTACACCTTATAATAAACTGCAAAACAGATACTACTTCACAGTGTGTAAACATACCTTTTCCTTGGCCTTGCCTTTTGCTGTTATGTGATGGGTGCATAGCCCGAGGGATGTGATGGGTGCATAGCCGAGGGATGTGATGGGTGCATAGCCGAGGGATGTGATGGGTGCATAGCCGAGGGATGTGATGGGTGCATAGCCGAGGGATGTGATGGGTGCATAGCCGAGGGATGTGATGGGTGCATAGCCGAGGGATGTGATGGGTGCATAGCCGAGGGATGTGATGGGTGCATAGCCGAGGGATGTGATGGGTGCATAGCCGAGGGATGTGATGGGTGCATAGCTTGAGGGATGTGATGGGTGCATAGCCGAGGGATGTGATGGGTGCATAGCCGAGGGGTGTGATGGGTGCATAGCCGAGGGATGTGATGGGTGCATAGCCGAGGGATGTAATGGGTGCATAGCCGAGGGATGTAATGGGTGCATAGCCGAGGGATGTGATGGGTGCATAGCCAAGGGATGTGATGGGTGCATAGCTTTAGGGATGTGATGGGTGCATAGCCGAGGGATGTGATGGGTGCATAGCCAAGGGGTGTGATGGGTGCATAGCCGAGGGATGTGATGGGTGCATAGCCGAGGGATGTGATGGGTGCATAGCCGAGGGATGTGATGGGTGCATAGCCGAGGGGTGTGATGGGTGCATAGCCGAGGGGTGTGATGGGTGCATAGCCGAGGGATGTGATGGGTGCATAGCCGAGGGATGTGATGGGTGCATAGCCGAGGGATGTGATGGGTGCATAGCCGAGGGATGTGATGGGTGCATAGCCGAGGGATGTGATTGGTGCATAGCCGAGTGAAGTGATGGGTGCATAGCCTGAGGGATGTGATGGGTGCATAGCCTGAGGGATGTGATGGGTGCATAGCCGAGGAATGTGATTGGTGCATAGCCGAGGGATGTGATGGGTGCATAGCCGAGGGAACTAGGGATGCTAAGGGTGCTGCAGAACCCCCTGAAAAATCAGAACAATAATGAAAACTATTTTTAAAAACATATTGGAGAATTTTTTTTTACATAAATGTACTACACTGGGCCTTTACTAGTCATGGATTTAGCGGACCAACCATCTGTAGCAAAGGTAAATATTTTTTCTTTAGCCCCTCCCCCCAAAATGAAATCCCAGCACCCCCACCCAGCTTCCTGCAGCTATGGATGCATTCTGCTTGAAGGTTTAAAGCCCCCGTGCAGTCTGTAATGTGATTTTCATCACTGTACTTCTACTAAATCAATGTGCTTATTTAATGAAAACTACAACATCATTTTTTAAACATTTATTTCCCTGAGCCTCCTTTGGCCCTTAACAAGCTCAGCCTGATTGTGTTGGCGTTATGAAACTTATGTGAAGATATTTACAGTGCCTTGCAAAAGTATTCTTCCCCCTTGGCGTTTTTCCTCATTTGTTGCATTGCAACCTATCATTTAAATATATTTTTATTTGGATTTCATGTAATGGGCATACACAAAATAGTCCAAATTGGTGAAGTGAAAAAAAACTTGTTTAAAAGAATGATATCATTTTCTTTTGGAAAAGTGCTGCGTGCATATCTATTCACCCCCTTTTGCTATGAAGACCCTAAATGGGGCCACAGTGTCTCCTGACCCCTCCTGTATTTATGCTGCAGTAGTTTGTGTCGGGGGGCTAGGGTCTGTTTGTTATATCTGGAGTACTTCTCCTGTCCTATTCGGTGTCCTGTGTGAATCTAAGTGTGCGTTCTCTAATTCTCTCCTTCTCTCTTTCTTTCTCTCTCTCGGAGGACCTGAGCCCAAAGACTACCTGACATGATGACTCCTTGCTGTCCCCAGTCCACCTGGCCGTGCTGCTGCTCCAGTTTCAACTGTTCTGCCTTATTATTATTCAACCATGCTGGTCATTTATGAACATTTGAATATCTTGGCCATGTTCTGTTATAATCTCCACCCAGCACAGCCAGAAGAGGACTGGCCACCCCACATATGCTCTCTCTAATTCTCTTTCTTTCTCTCTCTTGGAGGACCATGCCCCAGGACTACCTGACATGATGAGTCCTTGCTGTCCCCAGTCCACCTGGCCGTGCTGCTGCTCCAGTTTCAACTGTTCTGCCTTATTATTATTCGACCATGCTGGTCATTTATGAACATTTGAACATCTTGGCCATGTTCTGTTATAATCTCCACCCGGCACAGCCAGAAGAGGACTGGCCACCCCACATATGCTCTCTCTAATTCTCTCTTTCTTTCTCTCACTTGGAGGACCATGCCCCAGGACAACCTGACATGATGACTCCTTGCTGTCCCCAAGCCACCTGACCGTGCTGCTGCTCCAGTTTCAACTGTTCTGCCTTATTATTATTCGACCATGCTGGTCATTTATGAACATTTGAACATCTTGGCCATGTTCTGTTATAATCTCCACCCGGCACAGCCAGAAGAGGACTGGCCACCCCACATAGCCTGGTTCCTCTCTAGGTTTCTTCCTAGGTTTTGGCCTTTCTAGGGAGTTTTTCCTAGCTACAGTGCTTCTACACCTGCATTGCTTGCTGTTTGGGGTTTTAGGCTGGGTTTCTGTACAGCACATTGAGATATCAGCTGATGTACGAAGGGCTATATAAATACATTTGATTTGATTAGATTTAAATAAGATCTGGTGCAACCAATTATCTTCAGAAGTCACATAATTAGTTAAATAAAGTCCACCTGTGTGCTATCTGAGTGTCACATGATCTGTCACATGATCTCAGCATATATACACCTGTTCTGAAAGGCCCCAGGGTCTGCAACACTACCAAGCAAGCGGCACCATGAAGACCAAGGAGCACTCCAAACAGGTCAGGGACAAAGTTGTGGAGAAGTACAGATCAGGGTTGGGTTATAAAAATATCTGAAATGTTGAACATCCCACAGAGCACCGTTAAATCCATTATTAAAAAATAGAAAGAATATGGCACCACAACAAACCTGCCAAGAAAGGGCTGCACACCAAAACTCAAAGACCAGGCAAGGAGAGCATTAAATCAGAGGCAACAAAGAGACCCCTGAAGAAGCTGCAAAGCTCCACAGCGGGGATTGGAATATCTGTCCATAGGAACACTTTAAGAAATACACTCCACAGAGCTGGGCATCAAAGAAGAGTGGCAAGATAAAAAAATATATATATTTTTTTTATTTCACCTTTATTTAACCAGGTAGGCTAGTTGAGAACAAGTTCTCATTTGCAACTGCGACCTGGCCAAGATAAAGCATAGCAGTGTGAACAGACAACACAGAGTTACACATGGAGTAAACGATTAACAAGTCAATAACACAGTAGAAAAAAGGGGAGTCTATATACAATGTGTGCAAAAGGCATGAGGAGGTAGGCGAATAATTACAATATTGCAGATTAACACTGGAGTGATAAATGATCAGATGATCATGTACAGGTAGAGATATTGGTGTGCAAAAGAGCAGAAAAGTAAATAGATAAAAACTGTGGGGATGAGGTAGGTGAAAATGGCTGGGCTATTTACCAATAGATTATGTACAGCTGCAGCGATCGGTTAGCTGCTCAGATAGCTGATGTTTGAAGTTGGTGAGGGAGATAAAAGTCTCCAACTTCAGCGATTTTTGCAATTCGTTCCAGTCACAGGCAGCAGAGTACTGGAACGAAAGGCGGCCGAATGAGGTGTTGGCTTTAGGGATGATCAGTGAGATACACCTGCTGGAGCGCTTGCTACGGATGGGTGTTGCCATCGTGACCAGTGAACTGAGATAAGGCGGAGCTTTACCTAGCATGGCCTTGTAGATGACCTGGAGCCAGTGGGTCTGGCGACGAATATGTAGCGAGGGCCAGCCGACTAGAGCATACAAGTCGCAGTGGTGGGTAGTATAAGGTGCTTTAGTGACAAAACGGATGGCACTGTGATAAACTGCATCCAGTTTGCTGAGTAGAGCGATTTTGTAGATGACATCGCCGATGTCGAGGATCGGTAGGATAGTCAGTTTTACTAGGGTAAGCTTGGCAGCGTGAGTGAAGGAGGCTTTGTTGCGGAATAGAAAGCCGACTCTTGATTTGATTTTTGATTGGAGATGTTTGATATGGGTCTGGAAGGAGAGTTTGCAGTCTAGCCAGACACCTAGGTACTTATAGGTGTCCACATATTCAAGGTCGGAACCATCCAGTGTGGTGATGCTAGTCGGGCATGCGGGTGCAGGCAGCGATCGGTTGAAAAGCATGCATTTGGTTTTACTAGCGTTTAAGAGCAGTTGGAGGCCACGGAAGGAGTGTTGTATGGCATTGAAGCTCGTTTGAAGGTTAGATAGCACAGTGTCCAATGACGGGCTGAAAGTATATAGAATGGTGTCGCCTGCGTAGAGGTGGATCAGGGAATCGCCCGCAGCAAGAGCAACATCATTGATATATACAGAGAAAAGAGTCGGCCCGAGAATTGAACCCTGTGGCACCCCCATAGAGACTGCCAGAGGACCGGACAGCATGCCCTCCGATTTGACACACTGAACTCTGTCTGCAAAGTAATTGGTGAACCAGGCAAGGCAGTCATCCGAAAAACCGAGGCTACTGAGTCTGCCGATAAGAATCTGGTGATTGACAGAGTCGAAAGCCTTGGCAAGGTCGATGAAGACGGCTGCACAGTACTGTCTTTTATCGATGGCGGTTATGATGTCGTTTAGTACCTTGAGTGTGGCTGAGGTGCACCCGTGACCGGCTCGGAAACCAGATCGCATAGCGGAGAAGGTACGGTGGGATTCGAGATGGTCAGTGACCTGTTTGTTGACTTGGCTTTCGAAGACCTTAGATAGGCAGGGCAGAATGGATATAGGTCTGTAACAGTTTGGGTCCAGGGTGTCTCCCCCTTTGAAGAGGGAGATGACTGCGGCAGCTTTCCAATCCTTGGGGATCTCAGACGATATGAAAGAGAGGTTGAACAGGCTGGTAATAGGGGTTGCGACAATGGCGGCGGATAGTTTCAGAAATAGAGGGTCCAGATTGTCAAGCCCAGCTGATTTATACGGGTCCAGGTTTTGCAGCTCTTTCAGCACATCTGTTATCTGGATTTGGGTAAAGGAGAACCTGGAGAGGCTTGGGCGAGGAGCTGCGGGGGGGCCGGAGCTGTTGGCCGAGGTAGGAGTAGCCAGGCGGAAGGCATGGCCAGCCGTTGAGAAATGCTTGTTGAAGTTTTCGATAATCATGGATTTGTCGGTGGTGACCGTGTTCCCTAGTCTCAGTGCAGTGGGCAGCTGGGAGGAGGTGCTCTTGTTCTCCATGGACTTCACAGTGTCCCAGAACTTTTTGGAGTTGGAGCTACAGGATGCAAACTTCTGCCTGAAGAAGCTGGCCTTAGCTTTCCTGACTGACTGTGTGTATTGGTTCCTGACTTTCCTGAACAGTTGCATATCGCCGGGACTGTTCAATGCTATTGCAGTCCGCCACAGGATGTTTTTGTGCTGGTCGAGGGCAGTCAGGTATGGAGTGAACCAAGGGATGTATCTGTTCTTAGTTCTGCATTTTTTGAATGGAGCATGCTTATCTAAAATGGTGAGGAAGTTACTCTTAAAGAATGACCAGGCATCCTCAACTGACGGGATGAGGTCAATGTCCTTCCAGGATACCCGGGCCAAGTCGATTAGAAAGGCCTGCTCACAGAAGTGTTTTAGGGAGCGTTTGACAGTGATGAGGGGTGGTCGTTTGACTGCGGCACCGTAGTGGATACAGGCAATGAGGCAGTGGTCGCTGAGATCCTGGTTGAAGACAGCGGAGGTGTATTTGGAGGGCCAGTTGGTCAGGATGACGTCTATGAGTGTGCCCTTGCTTACAGAGTTAGGGTTGTACCTGGTGGGTTCCTTGATGATTTGTGTGAGATTGAGGGCATCTAGCTTAGATTGTAAGACTGCCGGGGTGTTAAGCATATCCCAGTTTAGGTCACCTAACAGGACAAACTCTGAAGCTAGATGGGGGGCAATCAATTCACAAATGGTGTCCAGGGCACAGCTGGGAGCTGAGGGGGGTCGGTAGCAGGCGGCAACAGTGAGAGACTTATTTCTGGAGAGAGTAATTTTCAGAATTAGTAGTTCGAACTGTTTGGGTATGGACCTGGAAAGTATGACATTACTTTGCAGGCTATCTCTGCAGTAGACTGCAACTCCTCCCCCTTTGGCAGTTCTATCTTGACGGAAGATGTTATAGTTGGGTATGGAAATCTCTGAATGTGGCCTTCCTGAGCCTTCCTGAGCCAGGGTTCAGACACGGCAAGGACATCAGGGTTAGCAGAGTGTGCTAAAGCAGTGAGTAAAACAAACTTAGGGAGGAGGCTTCTGATGTTGACATGCATGAAACCAAGGCTTTTTCGATCACAGAAGTCAACAAATGAGGGTGCCTGGGGACATGCAGGGCCTGGGTTTACCTCCACATCACCCGCGGAACAGAGAAGGAGTAGTATGAGGGTGCGGCTAAAGGCTATCAAAACTGGTCGCCTCGAGCGTTGGGGACAGAGAATAAGAGGAGCAGGTTTCTGGGCATGGTAGAATATATTCAGGGCATAATGCGCAGACAGGGGTATGGTGGGGTGCGGGTACGGCGGAGGTAAGCCCAGGCACTGGGTGATGATGAGAGAGGTTTTATCTCTGGACATGCTGGTTGTAATGGGTGAGGTCACCGCATATGTGGGAGGTGGGACAAAGGAGGTATCTTTGTCCCACCTCCCAATATGCAAACACATTTGGTGTTCACCAAATGGCATGTGGGAAACTCCCCAAACATATGGAAGAAGGTACTCTGGTCAAATGAGACTAAAATTGAGCTTTTTGGCCATCAAGGAAAATGCTATGTCTGGCGGAACCCCAACACCTCTCATCACCCCAAGAACGCAGTCCCCACAGTGAAGCATGGCGGTAGCAGCATCATGCTGTGGGGATGTTTTTCATCGGCAGGGACTGGGAAACTGGTCAGAATTGAAGGAATGATGGACTGCGCTAAATACAGGGAAATTCTTGAGGGAAAACGGATTGTCGTCCAGAGACTTGAGACTGGGACCGAGGTTGACCATCCAGCAGGAAAATGACCCCAAACATACTGCTATAGCAACACTTGAGTGGTTTAAGGGGAAACATTTAAAATGTCTTGGAATGGCCTAATCAAAGCACAGACCTCAATCCAATTGAGAATCTGTGGCATGACTGAGAGATTGCTGTACACCAGTGGAACCCATCCAATTTGAAGCTGGAGCAGTTTTGCCTTGAAGAATGGGCAAAAATCCCAGTGGCTAGATGTGCCAAGTTTATAGAGGAATACCCCAAGAGACTTGCAGCTGTAATTGCTGCAAAAGGTGGCTATACAAAGTGGTGTCTTTAGGGGGGGTGAATAGTTATGCACACTCAAGTTCTTGTTTGGTTCACAAAAAATGTTGCATCAAAGTGGTAGGCATGTTGTGTAAATCAAATGACAAACACCCCAACAATATATTTTAATTCCAGGTTGTAAGGTAACAAAATAGGAAAAATGCCAAAGGGGTGAATACTTTTGAAAGCCACTGTACATATACAGCCCTGATTGGCTGATAGGATGGTCAATAGCTCACCCCCTTAGCCAGTTGAACAACCATTGGTCTATTATAATCAGATCACATTGGGACAAAAGTTCACAGACTGAAATTTTTTCAAACAGCTCTAAAACTAAATGGGTGTTTTAATCATTTTCACAAATGCAGTGTTATTTCAAACTTATGTAAAAAAATATATATTATAATGCAAAAATCACATTTAAAAAAAACCTTCATTGCTCCTTTAAGCACACTTCACAGATGGTATAAGGGCAATGGCTCCCCTAGTTTACAGGTCAGGGATAATGAAGGAGAGGAAAATTAATCTCATTAGATACAACCCCCCTCCTCCACCCTTGTTCTCCAAGCCTGCCTCAGTTGGAGCTGATAACATTGAGCGCTACTTCCCTACATAGTGTACTACTTTTGACCTGAGCCATATGGGCCCTGGATAAAAGTAGAGAATAGGTTGACATTTGGGACACACCTCCTGCTGATGCTACTGAAGGTTAAAATGGTAAATTCACAAACTACTTTTAAGGCCTCTAACTTAACAAGTTTGTGTCCCACTACATTCTTATAAAAGACAACAGCGCCACACTTTGTTGAGCACGGGTAAAACAGTCATTACACAGTAACTGTTTTGACTGCTCAATACAGTAGTACAGAGACACCTTAATGAACCTCTGCCAGCACAGAAGTTCACCTGTAGAATCATGGGGACATGAACAGAAACTGGCATCCGATGTTCTGTGGTCGGTTGCAATAAGACAACCCACCCGCTGCTTTTAACCGTTTGTCAGCAGTCTGTTTTGTCCTTAATAATGTGACAACAATAGTCAGACAACAGTGGCCTGAATGATTTTAAAGTCATCAACAGAGATGACACCGCTGTCAAACTCAGACAAGCAGTACACCAACTAAAAGCCTTATAGTTTTTTTTTTCATACAATTTTTATACAGACCAATCTGCTTACCATGAAATAAACTGGTTAGAAAAAAACTGTTTGTAGTTGGAAACGGGTGATTTTTATGGAACATCTACATAGGCGTACAGAGGCCCATTATGAACCATCACTCCTGTGTTCCAATGGCAAGTTACTAATCCAAGTTTATCATTTTAAAAGGCTCATTGGCCATTAGAAAACCCTTTTGCAATAATGTTAGCACAGCTGAAAACTATTGTTCTGATTAAAGCAATAAAACTGGCCTTCTTTAGACTAGTTGAGTATCTGGAGCATCAGCATTTGTGGGTTCGATTACAGGCTCAAAATGGCCAGAAACAAATAATTTTCTTCTGAAACTCGTCAGTCTGTTCTTGTTCTGAGAAATGAAGGCAATTCCATGCGAGAAATTGCCAAGAAACTGAAGATCTCATACAACTCTGTGTAATACTCCCTTAACAGAACAGCGCAAACTGTCCCTAACCAGATTAGAAAGAGGAGTAGGAGACCCCGGTGCACAACTGAGCAAGAGGGCAAGTACATTAGTGTCTAGTTTGAGAAACAGACGCCTCACAAGTCCTCAACTGGCAGCTTCATTAAATAGTACCCGCAAAACACCAGTCTCAACGTCAACAGTGAAGTGGCGACTCCGGGTTGCTGGCCTTCTAGCCAAGAATAGACAATAGATTGAAGAGTTTCAGAAGAAAGTTCTTTGTTTCTGGTCATTTTGAGCCTGTAATCGAACCCACAAATGCTGATGATCCAGATACTCAACTAGTTTACAGAAGGCCAATTTTATTGCTTCTTTAATCAGAAAAACTTTTTTCAGCTGTGCTAACATAATTGAAAAAGGGTTTTCTAATGATCAATTAGCCTTTTAAAATGATAAACTTGGATTAGCTAACAATGTGCCATTGGAACAAAGGAGTGATAGGCCCATTATGAGCAACTATGTAGAAACTATGCCGTTTCCAGCTACAATAGTAATTTACAACATTAACAATGTCTACGCTGTGTTTCTGATCAACTTGATGTTATTTTAATGGTCAAAAAATGTGCTTTTCTTTCAAAAACAAGGACATTGTATATAAAACTATGTTAAATTGCATAATCATACATGTAAAATAAATAACAGGCAACAACTATTTACATACTGTGGTACATTGTCAGCCAAGGTTACGATCGATTGTGCACTAGCACACAGATCTTCAATATGAATGCAGGTCAGGGTAACTTTAAAAATGTTAAATGTGTACATGTTGAATATCCAACACAATCCCATCCAAAACCTTAAAATACAGCAGAGGAACTGAAAGGAATCAAACAAATCACAATGTTTTAAATAAATAAAAAACTCCTAACAATGATGGCCTACCCCGGCCAAACCCGGGCCAATTGGGATTCCCAATCACGGCCAGTTGTGATCGAACCAGGGTCTGTAGTGACACCTCTAGCAGTGATATGCAGTGGCTTAGACCGCTGTGCCAATCGGGAGCAATACAATACAACTAATGGTTTAAATATATATATATATATATATATATATATATATATATATATATATATATATTATTGGTACTAGGGGGCAATATTTTCATTTTTTGGAGAAAAAAAACATTCCCGTTTTAAACAGGATATTTTGTCAGGAAAATATGCTAGAATATCCATATAATTGACAGCTTTCGATAGAAAACACTAACGTTTCCAAAACTGTAAAGATATTGTCTGTGAGTATAACAGAACTGATGTTGCAGGCGAAAGCCTGAGAAAAATCCAATCCGAAAGTGTCCCAGGTTTTGAAAGCTCTGCGTTCCAATGACTCCCTATTTGGCTGTGAATGTACCATCAACGAGCTTACGCTTTCTACGTATTCCCCAAGGTGTCTACAGCATTGTGACGTAGTTTTACGCATTTATGTTGAAGAATAGCCGTAGGCGGCCACATTGCGTAAGTGGTCACATGGTGGCTCCGAGAGAGATTCTCGCGTAAAATACAGAGGTAGCCATTACTCCAATCGTTCCTAGTGGAAAACGAATTGTCCCGATGGATATATTATCGAATAGATATTAGAAAAACACCTTGAGGAAGGATTCTAAACAACGTTTGCCATGTTTCTGTCAATATTATGGAGCTAATTTGGAATATTTTTTGGAGTTGTGGTGACCGCAATTTCCAGGCGATTTCTCAGCCAAACGTGAAGAACAAACGGAGCTGTTTCGCCTACAGAAATAACCTTTTGGGGAAAAATGAACGTTGGCTATCTACCTGGGAGTCTCGTGAGTGAAAATATCTGAAGTTCATCAAAGGTAAACAATTTAATTTGATTGCTTTTCTGATTTCCGTGACAAGGTTGCCTGCTGCTAGCAAGGGATAATGCTATGCTAGGCTATGATAAATTTACACAAATGCTAGTCTAGCATTGGCTGTAAAGCATATTTTGAAAATCTGAGATGACAGGGTGATTAACAAAAGGCTAAGCTGTGTTCCAATATATTTCACTTGTGATTTTCATGAATAGGAACATTTTCTAGGAAGATTTATGTCCGTTGCGTTATGCTAATTCGTGTCAGGCGATGAAAACCGCTCCCGGATCCGGGTTTGAGAGTCACAAGAAGTTTTTAACCTATACACTTGTACATTAAATATTTAAAATCTACATATC
The DNA here is from genome assembly GCF_023373465.1 of Oncorhynchus keta. NCBI lineage: Eukaryota > Metazoa > Chordata > Actinopteri > Salmoniformes > Salmonidae > Oncorhynchus > Oncorhynchus keta. The sequence continues at coordinate 26,804,149 of NC_068454.1, read as the reverse complement.
AACAATAAAAAGTAAAACATTATGAACTGTCTGTCAGTGGCTGTGATGTACCTGTGCCATGGTAAAGCCAAGTCATTTCAGGGAACTGCAGTAAGGCAGTTGTTCTCATCGTCTCCAGCAGGTGGTGGTGATGTACTGGACAGGGCTGAAGACAGGGCTGAGAATGGGGGTGACTGAACAGAGCTGCTGCTGTCATCTGTGCTGCTGGTGGAATCTGCCTTCTCCCAGCGAGCCTCATCCTCACACAGCGGGAACACACGACTCTCCCATGGGAGTCGAGGCTGCAGACCAAGGAAGGTAGGGGGAGGGAGTTTTATTATTATTTATTTCACCTTTATTTAAACACGTAAGCTAGTTGAGAACAAGTTCTCATTTACAACTGCGACCTGACCAAGATAAAGCAAAGCAGTGCGACACAAACAACAACACAGAGTTACACATGGAATAAAAAAGCGTACAGTCAATAACACAATAGAAAAAAAAGTCTATATACAGTGTGTGCACAACAACAATTTAGTAAATTAACACTGGGGTGATAGATGAGCAAGTAGAAATACTGGTGTGCAAAAGAGCAGAAAAGTAAATAAAAACAATATGGGGATGAGGTAGATAGATAGATAGATAGATAGATAGATAGATAGATAGATAGATAGATAGATAGATAGATAGGGATGAGGTAGGTGGGTGGGCTATTTACAGATGGGCTATGTACAGCTGCAGTGATCGGTTAGCTGTTCAGATAGCTGATGTTTAAAGTTAGTGAGGGAAATATAAGTATCCAGCTTCAGCGATTTTTGCAATTCGTTCCAGACATTGGCAGCAGAGAACTGGAAGGAAAGGTGGCCAAAGGAGGTGTTGGTTTTGGGGATGACCAGTGAGATATACCTGCTGGAGCGCATGCTACGGGTGTGTGTTGTTATCGTGACCAGTGAGCTGAGATATGGCAAAGCTTTACCTAGCATAGACTTATAGATGACCTGGAGCCAGTGGGTCTGGCGACGGATATGTAGCGCGGGCCAGCCAACGAGAGCAAACAGGCTTTGGTGACAAAACGGATGGCAGTGTGATAGACTACATCCAGTTTGCTGAGTAGAGTATTGGAAGCTATTTTGTAAATGACATTGCTGAATTCGAGGATCGGTAGTATAGTCAGTTTTACGAGGGTATGTTTGGCGGCATGAGTGGAAGAGGCTTTGTTGCGAAATAGGAAGCAGATTCTAGATTGAATTTTGGATTGGAGATGTTTAATATGAGTCTGGAAGGAGAGTTTACAGTCTAGCTAGACACCTAGGTTTTTGTAGTTGTCCACATATTCTAAGTCAGAACCGTCCAAAGTAGTGATGCTAGTCAGGCGGGGGGGGGGGCGCCAACCCAGACAGGGTGACAACATCAGTGACTCAACCCACTCAGGTGACGCACCCCTCCCAGGGACGGTATGAGAGAGCCCCAATAAGCCACTTAATAATGCACCACGGAGGTACAATAAATATCCCTGTTCTTCCACCTTAGAACCAGTTAAACATTACAGTCTGTCTCTCTCTCTCAGTAGGAGTCATGTAGGAACAATATTCACATCATTTATCTGCCAATACTAAGATCAAAGTAATTCAGCATCTTCTGTGTAGGTTTTGAATGGTAAAAGAGATGTCAATGTGCTTGTTAGGGATGTTAACGGTTAACCGTTGATCAGTTAGCCGCAGAAAATTAATTTGACCGATCATGCTTATTGGTTTATAAAAGGTCAATTAGCATAATTTAGTGGAATTAAATTGGCGGGTGTGTATTTTTGTTAGTCCGTCATGCATCTGGTTTATCAGACACGTACTGCATACTGAGCTTAGTTTGAGTGGAATATCACATGTCAGGCAGCGAGGTTGGTTGATGCTTGAAGTGAAACCTGTAGGCTAATACAAAAATTCTTATTACAATTCCAGTGAAAACAGAGTTGGCTCGTCTATTGGCTCGTCTATTGAACAGAGGAGGATCCCAGCTTTCTATTGATACTATTATAAAATCAGCATTTCTCTCCTGTTCTACTGGATTCCATATCAACTTGATTTAGTTGTCAGCAAGCTTAAAGCACAATCCTAGTCATATGGTAACACTTTACACAACACATTATGACACATTCATAACCATGTCATAATGTCATGACATCTGAACGTGTCATACGGTCATAACACTGTCATGACATATTTAGACCTGTTGTGACATATACTGAAATAAATGATCCCAGAAATGTTCCAGACACACAAAGTTTATTTCTCTCAAATTGTGCACACAAATTTGTAATCTATCCACCTGACAGGTGTTGATATCAAAAATCTGATGAAACAGCATGATCAAAACACAGGTGCACCTTGTGCTAGGGACAATAAAAGGCCACTCTAAAATGTGTAGTTTTGTCACAACATGATGCCACAGATATCTCAAGTTTTGAGTGAGCATGCAAATGGTATGCTGACTGCAAGAAGGTCCATCAAAGCAGTTGCCAGATAATTGACGTCGTTTTAGAGAATTTGGCTGTACGTCCAACTGGCCTCTCAACCGCAGACCCCGTGTAACCGTGGTCCTCCATATCCGGCTTCTTCACCTGAGGGATCATTTGAGACCAGCCACCCGGACAGCTGATGAAACTGTGGGTTTGCACAACCAAAGAATTTCTGCACAAACTATCAGAAACTGTCTCAGGGAAGCGTATCTGCATGCTCGTCGTCCTCACCAGGGTCTTGACCTGACTGCAGTTCAGCATCGTAACCTACTTCAGTGTGCAAATGCTCACCTTTGAAGTGTGCTCTTTACGGATGAATCCCGGTTTCAACTGTACCAGGCAGATGGCAGTGTGTATGGCATCGTGTGGGCAAGCAGTTTGCTGATGTCAACATTGTGAACAGAGTTCCCAATGGTGGTGGTGCGGTTATGGTATGGGCAGGCATAAGATAGACAACGAACACAATTGCATTTTATCAATGGCAATTTGAATGCACAGAGGTACCGTGATGAGATCCTGAGGCCCATTGTTGTGCCATTCATCCACCACCATCAAGGTTCTTCCATGGCCTGAATACTCAGACATTGAGCATGTTTGGGATCTGTACATAATTCCTGGACAGAGGCTAACGAATGTTTAGTCTAAATTACATTGTAATGCCTGGAAATACGATGACATTGCTAAAATAGTTTAATTTCTAGTAGGAAACCATTTTGCCAGCATTATCATGACGTCAAATGGCCTTTAGACAGATGGCAATGTTGTCATTAGCTAGTGAAGTAAGTCAAAAACATTAGCTAGCTAAAATCCGGTGACCTCCCCTCAATCTTAGCTAACATTATACTGCATCTAAAGTCAATCTGGCAACATCAAAATGATAAAAGGTTTTGATAGTAAATATTTGCCTCCTTTTGAGGATTGTATTTCCAAGCCACTGTGTTAGAGCCGATGTGGACATATTTGTATAAAAGACAGAACATACAGAGCTCCATGTACGTTTGTGTAAATATATTAAATAAGAATGTATATGAAGAACTATTAGGTACATACCTTTATGATTTATATTTACCTGATTGAGATGTATTCATTCGTTGTTAGTTTCTGCCCCCCCTCTTGCCCATTCATTGTACTGTGGTAAGTGTGTTAGGATAAAGGCAGGAAGTTGGGCCTTCGGGGGGACGAGTCCTCGCTAGACACGGGAGAGGTACAGTCTTTTGACCATACAGACATAAACAGGTCATATTATGTATTTTTCACGTCAAGTAATCTATGCTTTAAACTGATTGGAGAATCATTTGTTAGACATAAGAATAAACCTTTTTGTTGCACCATATCCCTGGATCTCATTGAATGTTTTGGCCGTTTGGAAACCTTGAATGTGGACTGTATGCGTACGAAACAACCCCGCTTTCAGGCTAGGGCAGGGGCTATGGTAAAGAGGAAACGAAGCCACTACACTCTGTTATGCACTTTTGAAGAAATCTTCATCAGAGCTCATTGGCGCTGCTTTGAGAAGAAAGCTCAGATGGGCATCGATACAAAACAAACGTTCAAAACAATGTTGTGATGAAACATGCAACCCATGAATACGCATGCATAGTATTTTCACTAGGTTACGTCACTTTACTGTTTGGAACTAATTTAACCGATTGTTAATGAGGGTCAGTTAGTCGGCAGCAAAATCGACTGTGCTGCAAGTGCCTGTGCTGTCCTGTTAAGACTTTAGTCTAATCAGAACCCACTCCAATCAGCCATGTCTAATCACCCACAGTGCATCTGTGTAGGCTCAAGAACTCCTCAACCAGTCCACTACCCTAAACACTGCAGAAATCTGATAGGTTTTTTATCTCGGGAATGTTTCATGGTCACCACTAATGGCCTAACCTCTTACATGAAATATCAATATTTATATCTCACCTAATCAGAAACTGTTGTTCAGTCTTAGTGAGTAATACTTCTCAAAAAAGCTCAAATTCAGCTTGATAATGAACATACTTGTGTATAACAAAAAATAGCATCGTTTCTGCTAGCAACTCTGCATTAAAGTTAATCGGTTATTCATTGAAATGGCCCTACCATTTGGCCCAAAAATAGCAAAGCCAATAATTAAAATTGGCACTGGCAAAATAAATATGCTTTTTAGCATAAGACACACTCCTAGTCATATTAGCAACTTTAAATTTTCTCCTCTTTCTAGATGTTTAATCTGTCACTTTGACAAGGGTGTTTTCCCACTAACTGTAGGCCTATTATGAAACTATGGCCTTGTGCGCATTGCTGCGCTTATAATGTGAAGAAATAGGCCTATTATTTTAACAACATTTTAAGCTAAACGTTCTTATCTGTTGCATCAGATTCATACCTTTTTAACTTGTTTTATGTAGCCTAGGCCTACTGGTTGTATGAATTTCAGATCTATCATCTCACAACGTTCCCAGAGTCTGTTTGGAATAGGCTATTTCTTTCGTGACACCCAGTGCCCACCCGGTGGTGCGCCCAGTGCCCACCCGGTGGTGCGCCCAGTGCCCACCCGGTGGTGCGCCCAGTGCCCACCCGGTGGTGCGCCCAGTGCCCACCCGGTGGTGCGCCCAGTGCCCACCCGGTGGTGCGCCCAGTGCCCACCCGGTGGTGCGCCCAGTGCCCACCCGGTGGTGCGCCCAGTGCCCACCCGGTGGTGCGCCCAGTGCCCACCCGGTGGTGCGCCCAGTGGCCACCCGGTGGTGCGCCCAGTGCCCACCCGGTGGTGCGCCCAGTGCCCACCCGGTGGTGCGCCCAGTGCCCACCCGGTGGTGCGCCCAGTGCCCTGGGAAAAGGTCTCGTCACACAGCAGCTCCTCCTCTTCCTGTCTCTCTCTCTCTCTCTTCCAGGGCTGGGTTATCAACCACTCTCCAGCTATAGGGAAGGAGGGAAGAGCAGAGCAACGTGTGAGGTGAAGAAATAACACACAGATCAAAGGACATCGAAGAACAGACCATGCAAACTGGTGAGGGCCCAAAATAGGAAGGTTTGATCATTCACACTCAAAATAGTGTTAAGCAAAAACATGTGGCTGTTTTGTTAAGAAGTAAATCAAGCCAAAGAACCATCACCAGAAGTCATACCTGGGTGTTATAATGTCTTTGTAGTGAAGTTTCTCCACCTTGGTAGTGGCAGCTAGGGACATGGGGATGACGATGTTGTCAATGTTGTAAACACTCTCTCCCTGACATCTGCAGATTGGATCCTGAGAACAACATAGCATAGACAAAACTGTTACATAGCTCACTAATACATCAACAAGCACACCGTTCGTTATAAACGCCTCAACTAGATGTCAGAATGCAATGTATTACAAGTCAATTCACAAGTTGCTTACTTTTCAAGCTATAAATCCAGGTAGTGTGGGAGCAAAAGGTACATATAGGGACAAACATAATACTATTGAGCAAAGAAAGGTTTACATTAGACCACAAGAGGAAGAGGACACACTTAGAGTGCATTTGCCATTCTGGTAAAAACAGGAAACCAAGAAATAACAGACGTAATGGCCAAAGCCATAAAATGCATTATGTTTAGGGTAAAAAGCATTGTCTATTGTAGAGGACAGGAAACCAAAGTAAGGCCATGAGAGCATAGGACAGCTGGACATACCAAGGTCAGAGGGACACACAAAGGAGGGGGTCAGCCAAATGACCAACTGATGGACTATAGACATAGGGCATATATTTTTAGGACAGGAAGAGAAGAGACACATAGTCTACTAGTCCTAATAAGGACAGACATACCAAAGAACACACCAAGCTAAACATAAGGGGCCCACAGGATAAGATGGGCATGTATTATTTTTGGGACACGAAGAGGTCCTGTCACCATTATAACTTAACTGAAAGCAGATATGGGCATTATTGGGCGTGAACAAGCAGGAAGCACGGATTGAAAGATAATGGTGGCAGATGGACTGAGGGAAGTAACTTAATTTGCATGTGGTATGGACTTATATGTTGTATGTGTATGAAAACAGAGCCAGAGCTCTGGAAAAGTGTGTGTTCCGCGGACCATCTAGGCTTCTGATATGTTTGTATTAAAAGCCTATATTGAATTCACAAGTTCTTGTAAACTCTCCACGACAGTTGGAAGGCAGTATTGGAGCTATAATGCACACAAGTAGCCAGGCAGTATTGAAGCTATAATGTGTGTGTGTGTAGTACCTGTTTGTGTGTGTGTGTGAGGTCTGGGGTGTAACAGCATCCTCCAGGCTCTCATCTGGACTGTCCTCAGGGTCTGACAGCTGAGACAAGAGGTCCTCCTCATCTATAGACAAACAACACATTACTGTGAAGACCATGGGTTGGTCTGTAACAGGCTACATATCATATGTGTAGTGAATACATAACTACACCAGCAGGCTACATGCATGTATATTTACATTTACATTTAATGTTACCTTTATTTAACTAGGGAAGTCAGTTAAGAACAAATTCTTATTTACAATGACGGCCTACCCCGGACAACGCTGGACCAATTGTGCGCCGCACTATGAGACTCCCAATCGGCCGGATGTGATACAGCCTGGATTCGAACCAGGGCCTGTAGTGAAGCCTCTTACACTGAGATGCAGTGCCTTAGACCGCTACGCCACTAGGGAGCCTAACATGTAAGTTGGATATGATCAGGACAACATAGAAAATCAGGGAAATCATGACTTAGCTAGGGGAAAGGTCCGTTTCTATTAGAAATTAATGGAGGACAAATGCCTAAAAAGCAGAAGTTCCTGATTAATCAAGGAAAAATCCCATCTCAGGGATCACCCCTTCAATTAAGTGGATTCGGCTATTTCAGCCACACCCGTTACTGACAGGTGTATAAAAATGGGGACCCAGCAATGCAATCTCCATAGACAAACATTGGCAGTAAATTGGTCTTACTGAAGAACTCAGTGACTTTCAATGTGGCACAGTCATAGGATTACACCTTTCCAACAAGTCAGTTTGTCAAACGTCTGCCCTGCTAGAGCTGCCCCGGTCGACTGAAAGTGCTGTTATTGTGAAGTGAAAACATCTTGGAGCAGCAATGGCTCAGCCACGAAGTGGTAGGCCACACAAGATCACAGAACGGAACCACCGAGTGTTAGCGCGTAAAAATCATCTGTCATCGGTTGCAACACTCAATACAGAGTTCCAAACTGCCTCTGAAGCAACATCGGCACAAAAACTTTTCGTTGGGAGCTTCGTGAAATGGGTTTCGATGGCTGAGCAGCCGCACACAAGCCTAAGATCACCATGTGCAATGCCAAGAATCGTCTGGAGTGGTGTAAACTCGCTGCCATTGGACTCTGGATATGTGTTCTCTGGAGTGATCATCCCGCTTCACAATCTGGCAGTCAGACGGACAAATCTGGGTTTGGCGGATGCCAGGAGAACCTTACCTGTCCCAATGCATTGGTGGAGGAGGGACAATGTTCTGGGGCTGTTTTCCATGGTTCGGGCTAGTCCTCTTCATTCCAGTAAAGGGCAGTCAACGCTACAGCATACAATGACAATATAGACGATTCTGTGCTTCCCACTTTGTGGCAACAGTTTTGGGAAGGCCCTTTCCTGTTTCAGCATGACAATGCCCCCATGCACAAAGCGTGGTCCACACAGAAATGGTGTGTTCTGTGGCAGAATTTGACTGGCCTGGACAGAGCCCTGACCTCAATCGAACACCTTTGGAATGAGTTGGAACGCCGACTGCAAGCCAGGAGTAATCACCCAACATCAAGGCCAACCTCACGAATGCAAGTCCCTTCAGCCATGTTACAACATCTAGCAGAAACCTTACCAGAAGAGTGAAGGTTGTTATAAAAGCAAAAGGGGGGGACTAATTCAATATTACTGCCCATGAATTTGGAATGAGATGTTCAATGAGCAGGTGTCCACATACTTTTGTCATGTAGTGTACAGTGCCTTGCGAAAGTATTCGGCCCCCTTGAACTTTGCGACCTTTTGCCACATTTCAGGCTTCAAACATAAAGATATAAAACTGTATTTTTTTGTGAAGAATCAACAACAAGTGGGACACAATCATGACGTGGAACGTCATTTATTGGATATTTCAAACTTTTTAACAAATCAAAAACTGAAAAATTGGGCGTGCAAAATTATTCAGCCCCCTTAAGTTAATTCTTTGTAGCGCCACCTTTTGCTGCGATTACAGCTGTAAGTCGCTTGGGGTATGTCTCTATCAGTTTTGCACATCGAGAGACTGAAATTTTTTCCCATTCCTCCTTGCAAAACAGCTCGAGCTCAGTGAGGTTGGATGGAGAGCATTTGTGAACAGCAGTTTTTAGTTCTTTCCACAGATTCTCAATTGGATTAAGGTCTGGACTTTGACTTGGCCATTCTAACACCTGGATATGTTTATTTTTGAACCATTCCATTGTAGATTTTGCTTTATGTTTTGGATCATTGTCTTGTTGGAAGACAAATCTCCGTCCCAGTCTCAGGTCTTTTGCAGACTCCATCAGGTTTTCTTCCAGAATGGTCCTGTATTTGGCTCCATCCATCTTCCCATCAATTTTAACCATCTTCCCTGTCCCTGCTGAAGAAAAGCAGGCCGAAACCATGATGCTGCCACCACCATGTTTGACAGTGGGGGTGAGGTGTTCAGGGTGATGAACTGTGTTGCTTTTACGCCAAACATAACGTTTTGCATTGTTGCCAAAAAGTTCAATTTTGGTTTCATCTGACCAGAGCACCTTCTTCCACATGTTTGGTGTGTCTCCCAGGTGGCTTGTGGCAAACTTTAAACGACACTTTTTATGGATATCTTTAAGAAATGGCTTTCTTCTTGCCACTCTTCCATAAAGGCCAGATTTGTGCAATATACGACTGATTGTTGTCCTATGGACAGAGTCTCCCACCTCAGCTGTAGATCTCTGCAGTTCATCCAGAGTGATCATGGGCCTCTTGGCTGCATCTCTGATCAGTCTTCTCCTTGTATGAGCTGAAAGTTTAGAGGGACGGCCAGGTCTTGGTAGATTTGCAGTGGTCTGATACTCCTTCCATTTCAATATTATCGCTTGCACAGTGCTCCTTGGGATGTTTAAAGCTTGGGAAATATTTTTGTATCCAAATCCAGCTTTAAACTTCTTCACAACAGTATCTCGGACCTGCCTGGTGTGTTCCTTGTTCTTCATGATGCTCTCTGCGCTTTTAACGGACCTCTGAGACTATCACAGTGCAGGTGCATTTATACGGAGACTTGATTACACACAGGTGGATTGTATTTATCATCATTAGTCATTTAGGTCAACATTGGATCATTCAGAGATCCTCACTGAACTGGAGAGAGTTTGCTGCACTGAAAGTAAAGGGGCTGAATAATTTTGCACGCCCAATTTTTCAGTTTTTGATTTGTTAAAAAAGTTTGAAATATCCAATAATTGTCGTTCCACTTCATGATTGTGTCCCACTTGTTGCTGATTCTTCACAAAGAAATACAGTTTTATATCTTTATGTTTGAAGCCTGAAATGTGGCAAAAGGTCGCAAAGTTCAAGGGGGCCGAATACTTTCGCAAGGCACTGTACCTTCTATGGTCTTGTGGGTGTGTCTCCTCTTCCTCCCTCCACAATAAGCCTTCCTGTGTGGGGTCTGAGCAAAGCCCGCCCATCTGACAGGTGACACACCCCTGGCCACTTCCCTCCAGTTCCTCCCATGCTGCTTGTGGCTGCAATCTGGAATAACACAGCAGCCAAGTTAAAGCAACAGACTGGAATTCCCCTGTCTGAAACCACCCTCCAAACCCCCATAGGATTACAAGGATTGGTTAGAGAGTAGCCTATAATAACATATCAGTCTAATGTTGAACTATTAATCCCATTAGGTTAGACATATTCCTTCTCAACGCTTTCCCGCTTCAGTTCTACAAACAATCAAGGTCTTTGTCTTGGGCCTGTTTTATTGTTAGGATAACAGATATGTTGTTCGGGGTTGAGCGGCTGATAATTACATAGATGTCATATGCAGTGTGGGCTGTAAGGTTGCAGGACTGAACAGGACAAGTGGTACTGAATCCTAAATAATGCCTCAAACTGCCACCGTCGTGCTGCCTGCATGTCATGGCCAGATAAGCAGGACAATAACTGCAGCTTTCATCTCTCAACATCTCCCCCTCCTCTCTGACATCTCCCCCACATCCCTCTCCCACCACATCTCTCGCACCACATCTCCCCACATCCCTCTCCCACCACATATCCCCCACATCCCTCTCCCACCACATCTCTCCCACATCCCTCTCCTACCACATCCCTCTCGTACCACATCTCCACATCACCCCCACATATCCCTCTCCCACCACGTCTCCCTCTCCTACCACATCTCCACATCCCTCCCCCACCACACCACATCCCTCTACCACCACATCTCCCCACATTCCTCTCCCACCACATCTCCACCACATCCCCCCACATCCCTCTCCCACCACATATCCCCCACATCCCTCTGCTACCACATCTCCCCCACCACATATCCCCCACATCCCTCTGCTACCACATCCCACATCCCTCTCCCACCACATCTCTCCCACATCCCTCTCGCACCATATCCCTCTCCCACCACATCTCCCTCTCCTACCACATCTCCACATCCCTCTCCCACCACATCTCCCCACATCCCTCTCCCACCACATCTCCCCGACATCCCTCTCCCACCACATCTCCCTCTCCTACCACATCTCCACATCCCTCTCCCACCACATCTCCCCACATCCCTCTCGCACCACATCTCCCCGACATCCCTCTCCCACCACATATCCCCCACATCCCTCTGCTACCACATCCCTCTCCCACCACATTTCTCCGACATCCCTCTCCCACCACATCTCCCTCTCCTACCACATCTCCACATCCCTCTCCCACCACATCTCCCCACATCCCTCTCGCACCACATCTCCCCGACATCCCTCTCCCACCACATATCCCCCACATCCCTCTGCTACCACATCCCTCTCCCACCACATTTCTCCGACATCCCTCTCCCACCACATCTCCCTCTCCTACCACATCTCCACATCCCTCTCCCACCACATCTCCCCACATCCCTCTCGCACCACATCTCCCCACATCCCTCTCGCACCACATCTCCCCACATCCCTCTCGCACCACATCTCCCCGACATCCCTCTCCCACCAAATCTCGCCGACTTCCCTCTCCCACCACATATCTCCCACCACATCTCTCCCACCTGCCTCTCCCACCACATCTCTCCCACCACATCTCTCCCACCTGCCTCTCCCACCACATCTCCCCGACATCCCTCTCCCACCACATCTCTCCCACCTGCCTCTCCCACCACATCTCTCCCACCTGCCTCTCCCACCACATCTCTCCCACCTGCCTCTCCCACCACATCTCTCCCACCTGCCTCTCCCACCACATCTCTCCCACCTGCCTCTCCCACCTGCCTCTCCCCGACATCCCTCTCCCACCACATCTCTCCCACCTGCCTCTCCCACCACATCTCTCCCACCTGCCTCTCCCACCACATCTCTCCCACCTCCCTCTCCCACCACATCTCTCCCACCTGCCTCTCCCACCACATCTCTCCCACCTGCCTCTCCCACCACATCTCTCCCACCTGCCTCTCCCACCACATCTCTCCCACCTGCCTCTCCCACCACATCTCTCCCACCTGCCTCTCCCACCACATCTCCCCGACATCCCTCTCCCACCACATATCCCCCACATCCCTCTGCTACCACATCCCTCTCCCACCACATCTCCCCGACATCCCTCTCCCACCACATCTCTCCCACCTGCCTCTCCCACCACATCTCTCCCACATGCCTCTCCCACCTGCCTCTCCCACCTGCCTCTCCCACCTGCCTCTCCCACCAAATCTCACCGACATCCCTCTCCCACCACATCTCCCCGACATCCCTCTCCCACCACATCTCTCCCACCTGCCTCTCCCACCACATCTCTCCCACCTGCCTCTCCCACCTGCCTCTCCCACCTGCCTCTCCCACCTGCCTCTCCCACCACATCTCTCCCACCTGCCTCTCCCACCACATCTCTCCCACCTGCCTCTCCCACCACATCTCTCCCACCTGCCTCTCCCACCACATCTCTCCCACATGCCTCTCCCACCACATCTCTCCCACATGCCTCTCCCACCACATCTCTCCCACATGCCTCTCCCACCACATCTCCCCACATCCCTCTCCCACCACATATCCCCCACATCCCTCTGCTACTACATCCCTCTCCCACCACATCTCCCCGACTTCCCTCTCCCACCACATCTCCCCGACATCCCTCTCCCTACATCCCTCTCCCACCACATCCCTCTCCTACCACATCTCCCCACATTCCTCTCCCCACATCACCCCTACATCCCTCTCCCACCACATCACCCCCACATCCCTCTCCCACAACATCACCCCCACATCCCTCTCCCACAACATCACCCCCACATCCCTCTCCCACAACATCACCCCCACATCCCTCTCCCACCACATCACCCCCACATCCCTCTCCCACCACATCACCCCCACATCCCTCTCCCACCACATCACCCCCACATCCCTCTCCCACCACATCTCCCCCACCACATCACCCCCACATCTCCCCCACATCTCCCCCTCAAGCGAACGAGACAAGGTGATCTTCCACATAATAGCAAATGTCAGTAGAATATTCCTTGTGATGTTTGTTTTTTAGATCAATCATTGTCCATGTGGGGTGATTCAGGCTGACAGGAAATCGAGTGGAGCAGAGTGAGTTATGTCTCTAAAACTAACCCAGCATTCTCATTAGCCATGTGCCAGTGCCCCAGCCCCTCAAGCCAGCCCTTCTCTCCAGCCACAGCGCACTGCCTCAGAACCGCTCCCTTCAGCCCAGTGAGGATCGTTAGGAATCTTTAGGATCGTTAACCCCCCTGCAGTCAATAGCCAACAGAGCAAGCAGCGAGGAGCAACAGGAGAGTAATGATTAGACTGGCTAACTCAGAGCTTACTGCTGTGAAAGTCCCCTGGTGAAATGCCAAAAGAGAATTACAGCCAATGCATCTACACCGGTAGCTCAGTAGGAGTCTTTACACAAGATAGCAGCATAGCTGAGATCACTGTCAATCTATTACTTTAAATGAGGAAGAACAAAGAAAAATCCCTGACAGGTTTCAGGGGACACTGTTGGTTTTAAGACGGGTCATACTGTTTTCTGAAACCATTAGTAATAGTCTATTAGATGCTACTCACTGAACCCTGATGGAGAAGTGTGTCCCCTGTCCATATAGCTGTGGTGGTAGTAGACATGACTGGACTCTGTCTTGACTGGTAGTAGAGGTTGCTGGACCCAGTCCTCTCTGAGCAGGGCAGCGTTCTGGAGGTGGTGGGACAGAAGGCTATCTGTGGAGAGGAGATCCAGACCAAACCTGCTGACTGACTATATTAGGTTTGAAGAGGGGACTAGAATATTCTAGAATATTATGAATTGAACAATGAGCATGACTCTCTGAATTGCGCCATCTACCTCACTACATACTAGAAAAGATACGGCCCACAATGAATTTTGTAAAAAATAATAATCGAGCCAAACAGTTTACCCACGCCTGTACAATTAAGCAATACGGCATGTGGGGGTGAATGTTTTGTCATACCCGTAGTATACGGTCTGATATACAACGGCTGTCAGCCAATCAGCATTCAGGGCTCGAATCACCCAAATTATAAGAGCCAATACACCAACTCCTAGCCAGTTCCCAGTAATAACCTCATCACAGTACAGCTGTGCGGAGTAGAGCTGACAGCTGCATTGTTGATTTGACACCCCTGTCCCATCTTAATAACTCTACATTCCACATACAACAGAGAGAGCTGTTTTGAGAGTGAGGGTAAGTGGGATTTAACCTCCACAGCACAATACATAGAGTTACAGGAAAACACAGCCCAGGGAAGGTGATTTAAAGGGCTTGAGAAGGACAGGGTAACAGAATACATGTTTTGCAGAATACACTGTGCTGTATTCTATATTTCACATCTGTAAATGGACAATAATATGCGTATTGGTGTTCAACATGCAAAGTCTTAAAGCTACAATATGTACTGTATCTTTTTGGGATACCCCACCAAATTCACATAGAAAGTTGTTATAGATCTGTCGTTCTTAATTGAAAGTAAGTCTAAGAAGCAGTAGATCTGTTCTGTGTGCTCTATTTCTATGGTTCCCATTCTTTAGTTTCCTTTTGCGTCTTTTACTTAGTTTTTTACACTAGCTTCAAACAGCTGAAAATACAATAGTTTTGGTTATGGAAAAGATATTTCCGAGCGGTTCGAATCAGTGTATCCCTTTACTGGTCCTACAGTACCCCCAACAGTACACATTTTAGTTATAGCGCTGGACAAACACACCTCATCCAACCCATTGAGACCTTGATGATTAATTGACAAGTTGGATCAGGTATGTTTGTCCAGCTTTACAATAAAAATGTGTACTGTTGGGGGTACTCGAGGACCAGGGTTGGGAAACACTGGTTTATATGTTACAATGATTCTCTTCACGATACGTGCTTGTTTTGTCACATATACTGAAATTAGGCAAACTATTAGAATGTTAGCGACCACGAACCGGCGGAGAGGTTTCTGCATAGTGTAGCTTTAAATGCTAATCACCTTAGAAAGCTCTGTCCATTTCATTATGTTAAGGCTTTAAAACAACATCCACATCAACCATGTTTTCCACTCAGTTTCAACCTGTTGTTGAACTTCTTCCTTCAAATTGATCATCACAGTGAGGTGAGTTTTAAAAGCACATACTGTTTAGATAAGGGTTTGATGTGATTTTTGAATTATTTTGCATTGACATCAGAGTGGATAGGTGGGACAATAGAGCCCTGAGTACCAGGCTGTTAGGACCTGATGGAGGGACAATAGAGCCCTGAGTATCAGACTGTTAGGACCTGATGGAGGGACAATACAGCCCTGAGTACCAGGCTGTTAGGACCTGATGGAGGGACAATACAGCCCTGAGTACCAGGGTGTTAGGACCTGATAGAGAGACAATACAGCCCTGAGTATCAGACTGTTAGGACCTGATAGAGGGACAATAGAGCCCTGAGTACCAGGCTGTTAGGACCTGATGGAGGGACAATACAGCCCTGAGTACCAGGCCAGGCTGTTAGGATGATGGAGGGACAATGATGGCTGTTAGGGACAATACAGCCCTGAGTACCAGGCTGTGGAGGGACAATAGCCCTGAGTACCAGGCTGATGGAGGGACAATACAGCCCCAGGCTGTTAGGACCTGATGGAGGGACAATACCCTGAGTACCAGGGTGTTAGGACCTGATGGAGGGACAATACAGCCCTGAGTACCAGGCTGTTAGGACCTGATGGAGGGACAATACAGCCCTGAGTACCTGGCTGTTACGACCTGATGGAGGGACAATACAGGCCTGAGTACCAGACTCTTAGCAATCTGAAAGCTGTTTGAGCATGTCCAGAGTGCATAAAAGGAGATTACAGTGACCCAACTGTCATATGGAATATTAATACAGTCACCGCAAAATACCTACATACAGTCCAGTTAGCCTTACACAAGAACACAGAGTATCATATCATCTGTCAGCACAGGGAGAGGAGTACCTACCTGAGGAGAGAGAGAGAACAGGGAGTGTCCTAAAGCCACTGGTCCTGGAGATCAGGGTGCTGCCGGAGGAACAGGCTGGGTCAGAACACAGGGCCAGGGGGTCACAGGACACAAAGGTGGGACAGAGGGAGGAGGAGAGGGAGGCTGAGTCCTGCAGGAGAGAGGAAGGATGAATAAAAACAGTCATTCAGATTCTAGAATAACTTACTCTCTACACCTCCAGGACCTGTGGATACAACTGATTTAATGAAGGAAACTTATTAAACGCAAACCCCCTGTGGCTCTTGAAGATAGCAACACTTTCAGAGACAATGACCACCATATGAAACTCATTTACAAAGGCCATTCCGATTAATCAGTTGACCTCTACCTAGCACCTTTTGTTTTTGGGGGGTAGAGACTAGAGCAGGGATCAACTAGATTCAGACGCTGGACGATTTTGTTCTTGAGTGGATGATCAGGGGGCCGGAACATAATTACTAATAATTTGTAGACTGCAAATTGACCACGAAGTCCAAACAGATATCATTTCACCAAAACAATCATTTCAAACCTTGCTTACATTTGTGTACAATCACGTGTCTCTGGGAATACTTGGGAACAGATTTCCCAACTTAAAATCACTTGGTGCTGATTTCCTGTTTATTTTACAGTCTCATGTCCAACAATGAAAATTCTACTAATAATTAGGCCCGCAAGCCGCCAATTTGGGAACCCTGGACTAGAGGGTCAGCAGCAGGGCTGAGGAGATACACTGGGTGAATGTCCCAAATGGCACCCTATTCCCTATATAGTGCACTACTTTGGACCAGAGGCTTATGGGCTGTGTGTGTTGCAGGTTGAAGCCCTACATCTGAGCAGGTTGATATTTAAAGCTCAGAACAGACTAGATGGATGATGCCAGTCTGTTTCTGCTCTCTTGCCAACTCATCATAGAACTGGTTTGAGGCAAAAACACAAACAGTTCTGGAACCAGGCTAGACCAGACCAAACCAGTGGCAGGGAATAGCAGTCATGCAGGGTTTCACATTAAAAATGGACTGCTCCACTTTGTCTTGTTCAACTGCTACACAGAGCTCTTCACATCATCAGGATTAGACTATTATGTATCAATCAGAGACTGCTTGTGTCTAAATGACACTGTTAGGGACACAGCAGACACAGCTCTCGAATCCTAATTTAATTTTGGATAGTTTTTTTTCTCTTCAACCCTCTGACATTTCATTATTGGCAGCCAACACGATCCTCTAACCTCAGGTTGGGCCAAACGCGTGGAATAAAGACATGCACTGTATTTCAGTCTTGTGTGCTGCCTTTAGCCAGGCATCAGCATCACACATTGAGGATGTGGTGGTTAGTGATTTGCCTCCTGAGTGAGAGGTGAAGATCAGGGGCCGTATGTAGGAGTGCTAATCTACAATCAGGTCCCCCCGTCCACATTATCATATTCATCATGATCTTAAAGGCAAAACTGCTCCTAGATCAGCCCTCCTACTGTGAGATGCTTTATGAATATGGGCCCAGAGGTAAAAAAAAAAAAAAAAGGTCCCTACCTGCTGTCTGTGGGTGGTGTTAATGAAGGTTTGTGATAGGTCACCAGGGGTCATGTACGGGCTGAGACACAGGTGGCATCCACTTGGAGGAAGTGCGGCCTCCTGCGGTTCACTCTCCTCCTCTTGGGTCCCTTCTGGGAGAATGGGTCACATCCTCCCAGGAGCAGGCCCCTGCATGGGGACAACAGACGACGACACTCAGTGCACTGCCATTTGGGACTATACAATGTTTGACCAGAGCCCTGAAACTGGAGCAGCAGCACGGTCAGTTGGACTGGGGACAGCAAGGAGTCATCATGTCAGGTAGTCCTAGGGCATGGTCCTAGGGCTCAGGTCCTCCGAGAGAGAGAAAGAAAGAGAGAATTAGAGAGAGCATATGTGGGGTGGCCAGTCCTCTTCTGGCTGTGCCGGGTGGAGATTATAACAGAACATGGCCAAGATGTTCAAATGTTCATAAATGACCAGCATGGTCGCACAATTATAAGCCAGAACAGTTGAAACTGGAGCAGCAACACGGCCAGGTGGACTGGGCACAATAATTCACAATTTGACAAGCACTTGATAATGGCCCAGTGGCATCCCCTATGAGTGGCCATGATGCCCCCGAAAAAATCCACGCCTTTTGCAGCCAGTGGCTGCTGTACTCTTGGGCTGAATATAATAAATATAATTCCCTTCTACCGGCTGCATGCTACAAAGAACCTCAGGCTAGTGAAGACAGACACATCGGGGACGCAACAAGGACGCAACAAGATGAGTAGGCCTAACGAACAGCAAAAGCACTAGCCTATGTCGATTAAGGCATCCCCCCCACAGCTCTGATTCAGAGGGGTTGGGTTAAATGCGGAAGACACATTTCAGTTGAAGGCATTCAGCCTTACAACTGACTAGGTATCCCCCTTTCCTTTCCTCCATAGTACAAAAGTTGACCTATTCTATTATGCGCAATAAAAAATATATTCCAAACAGTCTGGGACATTTGTGGGATGCAATAAATCTCAAATGAATACAACCACAGCATCAAAAGAACTTCACGCAATGAGGCTGACGCAACAGATCAGAACGTTTAGCTTAAAATGTTGATAAACTATCAATACCTCATAATGACAAAGCAAAAACATGTTTATAGAAATTGTTGCTAATTTATTAAAAATAAAACCAGAAATATCACATTTACATAAATATTCAGACCCTTTTAGTCAGTACTTTGTTGAAGCACATTTGGCAGCGATTAAAGCCTCGTCTTCTTGGGTATGACGCTACAAGCTCGGCACACCTGTATTTGGAGAAAAAAAATCAGAACTCATCATGAGGGGCCACAGTTGCTCGTGGGTCTGCTTACCCACATCCATACATCCCACCCCACATTGCGAAACATTTTAGTGTTCCCCCCTCTTGACAACAGATTTGTTTTAAATAGTTCTACACATTTTGCCATGGGATGTAGACAAAATGTTTGCTGCCATTCTACACATTTTGCAATGAGGCGGGGAGAAGATTTAGCTATTTTATAACTAATTTCATGCAACTCTACTCATTTTGCCACGGCACAGAGAGGATAATTAGCCATTTTACAGCTAATTTCCTGCAATTGTAAAAATATATATATATATATATATCTGGGTGAGACCGACTAACAAAATCGTTAATCCTTTTCCAAACACACCATTTCAATGAACTAATTCAACCTTGGGGCGTGCCTACTGGGGACCTGGGCCGTACCTTGGTGAAGGTGATCTGTTTGTGCAGGTCCTCCAGCTGTTGGATGCGTCCCTCGAGCTCTGCCACACGCAGCTGTAGCCAGGTCCATCTGCTGCCCGCCTCAGCCCTCTCCTTCTGCCACCTCCACTCACACCCAGGCCTACTGACACAGAGAAGCGAGAGAAAGGGAGAGCCAGACAGACAGTGTATAGAAGACAGACGTGATAATGCTGCCATTGTGTTTAGCGTAAGACTAGACAAGCATATTCATTTCTCTAGGTTTTGTATGATTTTTTTTTTATCAGATGAAATACAAACTCTTCCTCGAAACAGGTTGAATGGTTGGAGTGTGTGTATGTTTACTGACCTTTACAATATAGATAGCCCAGCAGAACTGTACAGAGGCTGAGGACATATGATTGATGTTTACACAGCAACAAATACACTACGACCTACATTATTCACCCTATCAAAGCATCAGATGAAAATGCTGCTTTTGCATATCAGCTTCTTCATATTGGTGGCAGATACTGTAGGCTAATGAGGGTAAATTGTTCTTATACTAGTGACACTAGTAGGAAGTCTATCTAGGTCACAAATAAATCACCAGCAAGCTGTGCCTGTGTGTAGGTTTCCATGGAGCTCCTGACTGCGTTCCACTATTCCTCTGGTGTAGGCTAGCTAGCTGTCTGTGGCAGGCTTTAGTTAGCTTTAGTTATCATGGCTCTGTGTAGCGGCCCCGGGAATGCCAGGAGCAAGCCACTTCAAACAGAGTGGACAACTAAAGGGAAAGGTTATCAGACCGGCTGTGTCGGCTTGAATGGTGGGGCATAGACCACCACACTAACAAACACAGGCCCAATGCTGTAGCATCTCAAACTAAAACCTCAACATTTGGTTTCATTTCACAACAAGGAAAGTGAAAATTACTTTTGACATCCCTTGAGTTGTAGGATAGGTGGTGGAACTTGTCCACACTCTGTAGAAGTGTAAGCAAAAGAGAGATGTCACCTCCATCCCCAGGCAAGCAATCTCTCCTCTCCAACACAATAGCAGGCGCTGGGGCAGGCAGCACACCGACACAGTGGAGAGGAGGCGAGAGAGGACTGGAGCAGCCATCCCCTTCCAGGTTGTAACAAACAAACAGCCCACAGTATCTGGGCACTATCTCCATTCTCCAGAAAGACACTGCTGCTGCCCAATGGAAAACACCCCCCCACCTATTCTATACTGGTGGGGCAATTCTAAAGCATACTCTTGCAGTTACACACGTTTTCAGCCCTGAACCCGATTGAGCAAAAAGCTGAGCTCTGCTTTCTTAAAAAACACTGTTATTGCTGTAGTTTGGGGCATAAACTAAAGCCTACAGGGTGTGCCCCTCATTTCACTTTCCAGGAATTAGCCTAGTCTGCCACGGTCACTCCCAAGTCAAACTATGAACATACAGTGGACAAAAATTAACAGTTGTAACCACACTGTTTTCACATTTTCGAGGCCCAAAATAGCCCATCCACTCCGAAACATATTCCCGGGGGAGGATGTGTATGCCATAAACTTTCCCCCATGGAGGAGCTAATGGAAGGAAGGCCACAGAGACAGACCATTCTACCCCAAAGAAATTGAATGAAAAGAACAGACTTGGAACGATTCTAGTTCTTTGTTCTACCCAGCAGGAGATAGGGGCTCCAACAAAGACAAGACCATTACCACCAGAATGATGCCATACCCCCCCATCCCCCAGTTCCTGGAGTTCATAAACCTGTATCCCTTTGTCATTTGCCCCTGTTTATTAGACAGGGAATCAAGGACATCCCATCTACATCCCCCTCCTGTCCCTTCTGCCCCATGCAAACCCTGTCGTCTTCCTATAGCACTACATTCCAGACATGGTGAGCAGGTTACCTGACTAGAAGAGAAAACTGATCATCCGTGCATTGGACTCAGAGTAAACAAGAGACATGAAACTTGACTTAATGCTAAGAAACCTGGCACAGTGTTTCTATATCAGAGAGATGTTACTAGCATCCTACCAGGGCAGAGATGTAACAGATACCAGGCAGGTAGGGAGACAAACAGACAGACCAACATTCTCCTAATTTAAATACTTCCCTTCTCTCTTCTTGGTCAATGGATGGAGAAAGCACAGCATATTGGGAGTGAGAGCTGTAGAGGGCCAGGGGCTGTGGAGGAATCTGAGGCAGACTAAAGACCAACCAGATAGGTCCTCGCAATCAGTCAGGCGAAGGCAAACAAAGAAACATCACACTCTCCAGTCTCCACAGCTTTATGAAGGGAAAGGGCACCAAGTTTACCCAGGGCTTATTGGGTCAAAATGAAACATTAGGCTATGAGGGGGAGCCCAACACTGGAAGTGTTGGAACTGCTAAATTACTTCCATAGTGAGGGAGGGCTGACTTTCTACAGCTGTCATCCTAGTCCCGCCCTGTTTCTTTTCCCTCTCTCAACTCCTCTCAAGGCTTGTTTGTTAGGGAATCTGCAGTGTACCCTCCCTGTCTCTGGCAAGGTTCCAGAGACCAACTACAGGTGTAGGATCTTAAATTGAAGCAGTTTGCTACAGCAGGAAAATAATTCTGCAGCAATAGGAAATGTGAATTATTATGTGGATTATAATTAAATGGACATTTTTGTAGTGGTTGATACATTTTTTGTAAGGGGAAATCCAAGTCAAATTTGAAAGTGGAAAATACAAACTTTAGAACCCTTTTTAAACCTCAACTACACAGGTTTTACATTCCATGCATTGCAGGAAGGTTCTCCTGCAACAGGGGGAATAAATTGTGATTTTGCATATCTATGCAGCCAGGTCAGGATTAAACCTACAATCAACTCCCTGTTAATCTCCAACGGGTGTTTTGGGCTCCTTTCCCCCGGCAACAATCAGCTAAAGGCACTCTCATAGGAATCTGGCTGGGTTAGATGAATGGGGAAGTAGACTATATAATGTTAAAAGCTGGTTGTGTGTGTCAAATGAAATGAAATTTTAACGTGTTTAGGGTCTGTTTTCCATTTACAATTAAGTCATTGTCACACATAGAATGTGTTTCTCATAACCTACCTCTCCGCCTAACCTTGTGTTTCTCATAACCTACCTCTCCGCCTAACCTTGTGTTTCTCATAACCTACCTCTCCGCCTAACCTTGTGTTTCTCATAACCTACCTCTCCGCCTAACCTTGTGTTTCTCATAACGTACCTCTCCGCCTAACCTTGTGTTTCTCATAACGTACCTCTCCGCCTAACCTTGTGTTTCTCATAACCTACCTCTCCGCCTAACCTTGTGTTTCTCATAACGTACCTCTCCGCCTAACCTTGTGTTTCTCATAACCTACCTCTCCGCCTAACCTTGTGTTTCTCATAACGTACCTCTCCGCCTAAACTTGTGTTTCTCATAACCTACCTCTCCGCCTAACCTTGTGTTTCTCATAACCTACCTCTCTGCCTAACCTTGTTTATTTAGCTCTAATAACCCACTATGATATCCAGGAAAACACCACAGCTATTTAAAATACATGCCTTTTTTAAACAAGAAACAGACCCAAGGTCAAAGCTACAGATGTTCAGCTAACGACTTTTAACAAAATCTCATCCAGTGACACAGTTACCTCTGAAAATGCTGTTCCTGTTGCATACAGCTCGTAGGGCTCTATCAAATCTGCGTTGCACAGACCACTGACGGAATCGAGACTTTAAAAAGAAATTTATCAATTTGCAACAATTCAACAACATGCAGAAATTTCTAAGATTTTACTGAGATACAGTTCAGATATGGAAATCAGTCCATTTAAATAAATAAATGAAGGCCTAATCTATGGATTTGACAAGACTGGGAATACAAATATGCATCTGTTGGTCAGACACCTTACAAAACGGTAGGGGCGTGGATCAGAAAACCAGTCAGTATCTGGTGTGACCACCATTTGTCTCATGCAGCATAACACATCTCCTTCACATAGAGTTGATCAGGCTGTTGATTCTGGCCTGTGGAATGTTGTCCCACTCCTCTTCAATGGCTGTGCAAAGTTGCTGGATATTGGCGGGAACTGGAACACGCTGTCATACATGTCGATACAGAGCATCCCAAACTTGCTCAATGGGTGACATGTCTGGTGAGTATGCAGACCATGGAAGAACTGGGGCATTATCAGCTCCCCAGAATCGTGTAAATAAACATGAGGTGATGGCGGCAAATTAATGGCACGACAATGGGCATCAGGATCTTGTCACGGTATCTCTGTGCATTCAACTGCCATCAATAAAATGCCATTGTGTTCCTTGTCTGTAGCTTATGCCTGCACATACCATAACCCCAGTGCCACCATGGGGTACTCTGTTCCCAACATTGACATCAGCAAACCGCTCACCCACACGACATCATACACGTATTGTGAGGCCAGTTGGACGTATTGCCAAATTCTCTAAAATGATGTTGGAGGTGGCTTATGGTAGAACATGTTTACATACTGCTTTACTCATTTCATTTGTATATACAGTATTCTATTCAATGCCATTCCGACATTGCTCCTCCTAATATTTATTTCTAAATTCCATTATTGTACTTTTACATGTGTGTATTGTTGTGAATTGTTAGATATTATTGTACTGCTGGAGCTAGGAACAAGCATTTCATTATACCTGCAATAACATATGCTAAGTATGTATGTGTCCAATAAGATTTGATATGAACATTCAATTCTCTGGCAACTGCTCTGGTGAACAATCCTGCAGTCAGCATGCCAATTGCACGCTCCCTCAAAACTTGAGCCATTTGTGGCATTGTGTTGTGTGACAAAACTGCACATTTTAGAGTGGCCTTTCATTGTCCCCAGCACAAGGCACACCTGTGTAATGATCATGCTGTTTAATCAGCTTCTTGTTATGCTACACCTGTCAGGTGGATGAATTATATTGGCAAAGAAGAAATGCTCACTAAACACGGATGTAAACGAATTTGTGCACAACATTTGAGCGCAATAAGCTTTTTGTGCGTATGGAACATTTCCGGGACCTTTTATTTCAGCTCATAAAACACGGGACAAACATTTTACATGTATACTTTTTTTTCAGTGTAGAACATTCATTCATTTGCCCAAGATCATAAGACATGAACATCAGTGGTGTATTTTCCTTACACTTTCTGAAGAGGCAACAGCACATGCCCCTGTCTGTGTGTGTGCGCGTGTTTGTCTATCACCTTGTGTAGAGGTTAGCGATGAGGCTAATATAATGACAGTATTCTGGTAGTTGGTAAGGCTTTCCCAAAAACCTTCTCAATTAAATGTTAACTACAATGTAGCCTAAGCCTATCTGGCAGAATGATATCATAATTATTTGCGTCAATTCAGTAGCAATTTGTTTTCACAAATTGCTAAACACATGGACGCTAGCGAAACATTGCTAACCAAACAAGCTACACCCCAAAATCTACAATTCTTAGATCTTTCCCAGACCTCTAAAGTGGTCTACTGATGTGGTTTACACATTGTTGTGGACTTAGAACAGGGATGGGCAACTGGCAGCCCATTTTGTATGTCCAAAGATCAATAACAAAATAAAAAGTCAGGGTCTTAACTTACTGTTGAGAGGTAGAATTTCAACATTTGGTTGTGCATCAGCATTTTTTCTCGTTATGTCGTTATGTCAGTCACTTTCAAATTAGTGGATTGCCCGATACGGACAGGTGTATAAAATCGAGGACACAGCCATTTACTCTCCACAGACAAACATTGGCAGTAGAATGGCCTTACTGAAGAGCTGTGACTTACAACGTGGCACCTTCATAAAATGCCACCTTTCCAACAAGTCAGTTCATCACATTTCTGCTCCACCAGAGCTGGCCCGGTCAACTGTAAGTGCTGTTATTGTGAAGTAGAAACGTCTAGGAGAACAACAGCTCAGCCGTGAAGTAGTAGGCCGAGTGCAGAAGCGCGTAACGAGTGAAAATAGCCTGTCCTCCATTGCAATACTCACTACCGGAGTTCCAAACTGCCTCTGGAAACAACGTCAGCACAATAACTTTTCGTCAGTAGCTTCATGAAATGGGTTTCCATGACCGAGCAGCCGAACACAAGCCTAAGATCACCATATGCAATGCCAAGCATCGGCTGGAGTGGTGTAAAGCTTGCAGCCATTGGACTCTGGAGCAGTGGAAATGCATTCTCTAGAGTGATGAATCACACTTCACCATCTGGCAGTCCAAAAGACAAATCTGGGTTTTGCGGATACAAGGAGAACGCTACCTGCCCCAATGCATAGTAACCACTGTAAAGTTTGAGGAATAATGGTCTGGGGCTGTTTTTCATGGTTCGGGGTAGGCCCCTTAGTTCCAGTGAAAGGCAATCTTAACGCTATGACATTCTAGACAATACTGTGCTTCCAACTTTGTGGCAACAGTTTAGAGAAGGCCCTTTCCTGTTTCAGCATGACAATGCCCCCGTGCACAAAGCGAGGTCTATACAGAAATGGTTTGTCGAGATCGGTGTGGAAGAACTTGACTGGCCTGTAGAGCCCTAACCTCAACCCAATCGAACACCTTTGGGATGAATTGGAATGCAGACAAAGCCATGTCGCCCAACATCAGTGTCTGACCTCACTAATGCTCGTGGCGGAATGGAAGCAAGTCCCTGCAGCAATGTTCCAACACATAGTGGAAAGCCTTCCCACAAGATTGGAGGCCAATGCCCATGATTTTGGAATGAGATGTTCTGACGAGCGGGTGTCCACATACTTTTGGTCATGTAGCACATGTTAACACTATATAAGTCATGGCGAAATCAGTAGAATTGCAGAAAACTTGCTCCAAAACTAAAACATTCCTCTACAACCCATGGCAAAAATGTGTAGAATTGGAGGAAATTAACTTTAAACTAACATTTAAAGATGGGGCCGGTACAATGTTTTGCCCGTGACGTGGGGGCCCACCAACCAAATCTCGCATAGGTCCCCCAAAAGGCCAGGTTCGGCCCTGGATACTGGTAAAATGCATTTAGTTAAGTCAGTTTGTAGTTTAACAGCACAAATAGATTGACTGCGCAAATCAATTGACTGCATGTGTGGGTATGGATGTGGGTACGCAGACCTGCGAGCCACTGCAGCCACTCATGATGAGTTCAGATTTTTCGTGGCTGCCACACCCATCACAGTTGCCCATCCCTGACTGAGAAAGTCAACAGCATTTAATGTTCTATAAAAAAATAAATAAAAAAAATTTAGAGCGAAAACCTGACCAGAACAAAAAACTGAAACCTGGAAAAAACAAACAGAGAAAACAAAATCAGGCAAAAAAATAAAACAACTTTAATAGGGCCCTAAGTTTAGCCTATGGCAATATTTTTGCATCCCAGTAAAGCCTGAAATACAACACTATCATTCTTATTCAACTGAACTACAGATTGTGTTTCTCATGAGTAATAAAGAACATTATAATTACAGCATATTACCAGAATGTCTCTCTTGCTCCCTCTACTCACACTGGTTGAGACCTGGTCCCCCATTTCTGCTCAGGCTCCAATTCTTCATCTGAGCTGCTCTCTGTGACATCAGAGTCTACAGCCTCCTGCACCGTGCGCAGCACAGCCTGGGCATAGCTGGCAAACTCCTGGATGTCTTTAGAAGAGGATGGGACTGAGAAGGTTTGCAGTAGGGCAGGCCCCTGTGTCCTGTGGCTCTGTGTACCTGTCGGTCTCTGCCCCATGGCTGGATCAAAGGGTTTGGTGTCAGCTGGTAGGTGAGGGGGGACCCGGGGTCTCCCTGCCCTGCCTCTTCTTTAGACCCTCCAGCTGGAAGATGCAGTGGCGAGAGATGTGGTCCCCTAGCAGAGCCTGGAGCCTCCTCTGGATCCGTCCAGCCTGTCAGAACAGGGCTGCTTGTTGGGAGAGATGCCACCGTGTCTGCTCTCTCACTGCCTCCTCCACCATTGCAGTCACAGGCTGCTCCTGGCCTTGGCTCCTAGTCCTTTTGGTCCATGGCTGGGCTAGAGCTGTGTCTGTGCTGATGGTGCCCCCTCCTCCTGCCTCGCTATGCCAGGTGTGGGGACAGCAGGGTTGTACCGGGACATGAGATCTCCCTGGCAGTGTTTTGTAGGTGACTGGGGGTATCATAGGCATCTGGTCCATAGCCACTGTGCTGACACTGCTGCTGAACCACACGTTGGCTATTGTGTTCAGTGACGGGAACAAAATACATGTCTTGTGCACCTGGACAGTCCGCCAGGGAATTCTTCAGGTTTTTGTTGAGGAACAAGAGGTTGCACAGGTAACCAGGGCTGGAGAGAAGCTCTGTGTTGTACTGTTCAGCCGAGGCCTGTAGCAGAGGGGACAGGAGCGACTCTGAAACCTCAAGGAGACTTGTGTCAGAGAAAAAGTGGTCCAGAAAGGGCAGAGAGAAGTTCAGCCACACATTCTGAGCATAGCTGCCCTCCTTTAGTTTCAACTGATGATCACACTCAATGTTGAGCATTTCCCCATCTGCATCCATGTTGCTGAGGGCGAGAGTGGTCGCCAAGTGGAATCCATGGGCGTCTTTGGAAAGCTTGGTTAGGGCTGGGAACGTTCACTCTTCTCTGTCACACCAGGGGATGTCAGATCGGTTTCAGACTTTCCCTAGACAAAATAATACAACACAATCAGCACTTCATCCTCCAATCTGAAAATTAACTAGATATACTAAAAACAGCAAATTATAGGTAGAAAAACATCCAGGTAGTTGGATACATTAGCTTACCTATAGAGAGAACAATGACGACCGAAAGAAACAAACCACTAGAAGTTGGCACTGTCACTATTAGCCACCTAACTGCACTGTTAGTGTACGTCATGGATGGCAGTGGCTCAAACAAGTCAATGAACTGACAAGGAGGAAACGGATTACATTAACAATTGTCTTACTGCAGAGAGACATCCAACCTAATCGATTTATTTAGCGAAGTTACATAAATAGCTAGTACCGAACAACAAGGCAGTTGGCAGGCGTAAATCAATACGTTTCACAGCTTTCTGGAACACACAAATAACTTATCGTCCTTCTTCTTCCTACGTCCCTCACCTTGAATGAAAATCGACAGGATCCACGAAAAAAAAAATTCTTGAAGCCTTGTGTTGTGACAAGCTAAGCTTTTCTCCTCATTTGACACATAAATCGGTACCGTTAACGTATGGCTAGATAGTTTATCAGAAGATCTTTTGGTTGACAGTCCTTTCTCCGCGGGCCTATTTCCATAGGACGATAGCACCGCAGCTGCTCTGTGTTTGACGTTGAGTTGCCTGAGTGAGTGAGGGTTGGGGGCGTGGATTCGTCCATGGAGGCAAGTCTATGCAAATATCATGCCATCCAGGACCAATAATATTCAGTCGCAGAAGATCGTTGGAACGGTTTTTACTTTCTAGTTTTATCCAATGATTGTAATCACAATTTCGGTTCAAATTCTCGATTCTTTCATATACTAGCCCTGTGGTTCCCAAACTGTGGGTCAGGACACACTTGTAGGTCACGGCCAATGGAGTAGTCTAGTGGTAAAAAAAATGGGGTGGTGAAAATGTAACGCTCATTCTAATTTTAATGTATTTTTCTGCAAAAGGTGTGTAAACTGTAAAGCAAAAAAAAAGTGGGTGAACTGGTTTTCTAGTGTTCACCCTCCACTACAGCACTGGTCGCATCAGCAGGGGTCCAGGTGGGTTGCAGGATGCCATTTAAAATAAAACAATTAAATACATTTTTGGGATGGAAAAATGCTTTCACTGTAAACTTAAACGACTAAAACCATATATAAAGTATTTTGAAAATAAAATGGGGATCTAGATATTTTTTTTATATTAGCCTATAATAACTTGAGAACTGACAATCAACAAAAGAAAAGCTACAAAATCATACCCACATTGATTTGATTATGTTTGAGCATAAGAACACACAGTATTAGTCATGTCGAAATGCATAGAAAGGCAAGAAATGTACTTGGACACACCAAGTTTGGACACACCAAGAAATTCAAGGGTTTTTCATAATTTTTTACTATTAACTACATTGTAGAATAATAGTGAAGATATCAAAACTATGAAATAACACATATAGAATCATGTAGTAACCAAAAAAGTGTTATAAAAATATATTTTAAATTTTAGATTCTTCAAAGTAGCCACCCATTGCCTTGATGACAGAATGCTTTTCCAACAGTCTTGAAGGAGTTCCCACATATGCTGAGCACTTGTTGGTTGCTTTTCCTTCACTCTGTGGTCCAACTCATCCCAAACCATCTCAATTGGGTTGAGGTCGGGCGATTGTGAAGGCCAGGTCATCTGATGCAGCAATCCATCACTCTCCTTCTTGGTCAAATAGCCCTTACACAGCCTGGAGGTGTGTTTTGGGTCATTGTCCTGTTGAAAAACAAATGATAGTCTCACGAAGCACAAACCAGATGGGGTGGCGTATTGCTGCAGAAGGCTGTGGTAGTCATGCTGGATAAGTGTGCCTTAAAATCTAAATAAATTACAGACAGTGTCACCAGCAAAGCACCCCCACACCATCACACCTCTTCCTCAATGCTTCACGGTGGGAACTACACATACAGAGACCTACTCTGTGTCTCACAAAGACAAAGCGGTTGGAACCAAAAATCTCAAATTTGGATCAAAGAACAGATCAAAGAACAGATTCCAACTGGTCTAATGTCCATTGCTCATGTTTCTTGTTTCCACGTCCCCTGCCATGGCCACCACCTATGCCCCTTTTTCATCCAGAAAAACCTCTGCATTGCTACAAATAGCTTCATAATTACACAGAAAATGTATAAAAATTGGTCACAAAAATCCACACTCAAAACTACATTCAGTTGAATGTTTTGAAGAAGTTTTATTAATATTTTTGACTTGTTCTTTGGTCAAACCTTATTGGTGGGCCATGACTTTAAAGACACCTCAATTTATGGGTAACAAAGCAAAACAGTTGTTTTTGATCAGTGTTTAGAGTCTGCAAAAGCATTACATAAACTATATTCATAAATAAATAGTTACATGTATTACCAAAGCATTCATTATTTCACCATTTTCTGTAATTCGATGTTTTGCCATGGCTTACGACGTGTTCATATGCCATCTGGGAAGGGCCACAACCTCCAGGGGGTCCCCAAGAGCTCATGGCACCCACTGCCCTGCAGGGGGTGTGGTATGCATATCATCATATCATATAGCCAGGCCATAATAAAGATGTATTTGTTGAATGTATGTGTGAAGCTATGTCCTAGCCAGTGATATGACGACATTTGAGATTGAAGGAATTGCTGACGTTAATTTAAGAAATGCCTGTTCAGTTGCCTTTTGGATTATCCCAGTTAGAGGTTGAACTTTTGTCAGGTTGCACATTTGAGGTATAAGTGACATGTTGTCCCAGTACTGGGCTCTCTTTAACTCAGCTGTATGAGGAAGTAATTTGTTATTTTGAAAGTCAAGTATAAATCTATGTCTGTTAGTTAATGTTTTGTGGGCCTACATATTTTGGCTCCATCTTTATTCCTTCTACGCAGCACTTAAATAAATACCACCATTTTGCACCTGAATCATGCTGATGTTTCCCACCCTGCGGACATAGACTGTGTGGTCCACTATCTTACATGTTCATAGACTTTAAAAATTATGTAAGTGATTTGTGCTGTTTAACTCAGAACTCAAATAGACCAACAGTATAGTTCTCCATGTCTATCACAACTCAGGATATGACTCAGATGCAGACACAGGAGGCGGATAGTACAGTTCTCAGATTATTTATTGTTAACAGGGGGCAGGCAAAGGGGAGGTCGAGGACAGGCAGGGGATTGTGATCAGGTCAGAGTCAGGCAGGTGCAGGGTGGCAGGCAGGCTCAGGGCAGGCAGAGTTTCGTAATCAGGTCAGAGTCAGGCAGGTACAGGATGGCAGGCAGGCTCAGGGCAGGCAGAGGTTCGCAATCAGGTCAGAGTCAGGCAAGTACAGGATGGCAGGCAGGCTCAGGGCAGGCAGAGGTTCGTAATCAGGTCAGAGTCAG
The DNA here is from genome assembly GCF_023373465.1 of Oncorhynchus keta. Lineage (NCBI taxonomy): Eukaryota > Metazoa > Chordata > Actinopteri > Salmoniformes > Salmonidae > Oncorhynchus > Oncorhynchus keta. The sequence goes on along the minus strand of NC_068454.1, from coordinate 26,772,777 downwards.
GCAGGTACAGGATGGCAGGCAGGCTCAGGGCAGGCAGAGGTTCGTAATCAGGTCAGAGTCAGGCAGGTACAGGATGGCAGGCAGGCTCAGGGCAGGCAGAGGTTCGTAATCAGGTCAGAGTCAGGCAGGTACAGGATGGCAGGCAGGCTCAGGGCAGGCAGAGGTTCGTAATCAGGTCAGAGTCAGGCAGGTACAGGATGGCAGGCTCGGGGTCAGGGCAGGCAGAGGCTTGTAATAAGGTCAGAGTCAGGCGGGTACAGGATGGCAGGCAGGCTCAGGGCAGGCAGAGGCTTGTAATAAGGTCAGAGTCAGGCAGGTACAGGATGGCAGGCTCGGGGTCAGGGCAGGCAGAGGCTTGTAATAAGGTCAGAGTCAGGCAGGTACAGGATGGCAGGCTCGGGGTCAGGGCAGGCAGAGGCTTGTAATAAGGTCAGAGTCAGGCAGGTACAGGATGGCAGGCTCGGGGTCAGGGCAGGCAGAGGCTTGTAATAAGGTCAGAGTCAGGCAGGTAGAGGACGGCAGGCTCGGGGTCAGGGCAGGCAGAGGCTTGTAATAAGGTCAGAGTCAGGCAGGTACAGGATGGCAGGCAGAATAGTCAGAACCGGGAAAACTAGGAAACAGAACTAGAGAAACAGGAAGACGGGAAAGCACGTTATCACATTAAAACCTACTTAATGGATCAGTTTCACAGACCCAGATTAATAAATGGGCCATTCCACGCCAGGAATTCCCAAAGATGTTTTGAGTATCTCCGATTGTTCAGGAAATTCTCACATAGAAATCTCATTGGGAGGAAGGATGTTTGATACGCTTTTAAAAATTTGTATCAGAAACAATTTGGGGGGAAAATCATGGTGAAACTGGCTATTTTAGGTCCTTTTTAGACCTATACATGCATATTGTGAGACGCTATCATCCATGAACCGCATATGATACAGACAACATCTTGGTGTAATTTTATCTCTTATAATGTGGTCTAAAATATGGATTATGTCTAGATTTTGGAAAAAAACTATTGACATTAACATTAAAGATATTAATATAATATAATAATAATAATAATAACAACAATAATAATAATAACAATAATAAGTACCTTTTGATTTAGCTTAATCTTTTAGATATTGTTTGGAACAATATACTCGTCAAACATGTGACATTTCCAGAGTGGGTGCTCTGCTACCTTTGACGATATGAGTCATTTTATAGATAGACATTTACATTATAGGTTTTTAAACAATCACATTCTGCAAATCACCAGCAGAGGGAGATCCCTTTTGGATCCATCTTCCCATTCACTGTATTGGTGCTGCTCATAAAATAGATCATAACTTTAAAAGTATTATAGCACCCACTTTGTAAATTGGATGTACTAGTCGAGTATATTGTTCCAAACAATGTCTTAAAATTAACATGTTAAATACATGTATGTGGAAAATTGTATTTCAGAACCTAGTCATGCTCCATATTTTAGAGCACATTATAAGGTGTATAATGACATCAAGATGGTGTCTGTCTCGTGTACGGTTCAGTAATCATAGGGTCTTATAGGAGACATGTATAGGTCCAAAAAGGGCGTGAAATGGCCACTTTCATAATGATTTTCTCAAAAAATGGTTTGCGATACAAATACATATAAAATATAATTAGTCCCAATTAGGTTTCTATGTGAGAATTTGTAGAAAAACAAAGACCTAAACGTTTAATTTCATGGACAAACAAAATCCCAGATTTAACCCTTAGCCTATGTTCTGTGATTCAATATTTCCAGAGGAAGATTATTAATCATAGTCCAGGAATAATTGATGCAATGTACTGAATATGAAGTCAAGGTGCCATTATAATATTGATTAAATCCGACATTAATCTGTGTCCATGAAGCTGGTCCTTTATCTTCCTTTTTATCTTAACACAATGTCTTATAACTGCGATTGTTTCATCCTTTATCCACACAACTTCAAAGACCTTACAGCTTGTTGGGCTTTGAGCCAAATATCAGCTGCCCTCTGTCTGAAAACAGACTGACCAATACCCAGGTTTACAGTGGTGACAAGCATGTAGAGAGAGACGACTGTGTGGAAAATATTCAAATTATTGTCAAAATCTGAACTAGGTGAGCTGATGAAATCAATGACGATCTACAGAACCCAAAGGAAGTAGAGAATTCCCTGCAGGATCCCAGTGATGGTGACCCTCATCTGACTGTACAATCAAGGAGAGGAGAAGGGGCTGCCACTCTCTTTCATGACAAAGACATGCCTCCTTTGTGTAATGAAATGAAATAAAACCAAAATGTATTCATCACGTTTCCTAAACAAGAGGTGTACTTACGGGTCCTTCCCAACAATGCAAAGAGAAAGAAATAATAGAAAAGTTAAACACATAACTATTTAGCAGTCATATGGCTTGTTGGTAGATGATGATGGCCCCAGTAGATGATGATTTTGATGTTCCTCTTCACCCAGAAGCGCACTAGCTGGGCTGGGACAATCTGGGTGTAGTATAAAAAACCTGCCAATGGAGGTTGAAATACTGGTGGATAAAGTGTACCCCACATTCAGAGAAGCAGCAAAGCAGAGCTCCAACTGTTCAGTGAAGAGGAATCAACACAAACATTTCACTGCAATAAGAGAGACCACGTAAACAGTGGTGCAGCAAAGCAAGAATCCCAGGATTATCTTTATAGGATGTTTCAGTCTCTCTCTGCCTCACGGTGGACAGAACAGACAGAAAGCAAAAAACAAGTTGGCCAATATAGGCCTATTGACTATGGCAAAGGCCAAGATATCCATCTTGATTTAGACATGTTGCATGGAACATGTTCGCAGTGATATCTCCTCTCTCAGCTTCTAGGTGCTTAAATGCTCAACACCTCACCAGTGCCAAGGGTTTCAGGGGAGTCTCACTCAGGCAACAAAAGAACAAAGTAAAAGTAGCATAAACTATTTACATTGTAACTTTTTATTGGGGCCTGATAGACTACAACAACAATTCTGAAGGGATCTTGTCCATCTCACAGATTCACAGTTTTCTGAGGTATATCTATTAGGGAGGCAGGGTATATCGTCCTTCATATCGTTATCAGACGATAATGGCTTAAAAATATAATATCATTACTGAATCACCTGGAATGAGTTTATCCCTCTTTTTAATGTTTCTCTGCAAAACTGATAGATGCCCAACTGAATTGAGTTGATGATGGACAAACACAAATGAAGTACAGTGTAGCACATGCTGGGGTATGGAAAATACCTTAAATGTACCATCACCTGGTTTGCATCTCGGATAAAGATGGAAAACACGTAAAGTCAACAAGTAAACCAAAATGAAATGAAAAATAGACACACTATATTACTCATTTGTAAAATTTTAAATAGGTTATCACTTTATAGCTACATTATGTGCCAGATTAAATAAAGTGAACTAACTACCACTTTAAAATATTCACCTCTCATGGAGAGCAACGAGTAGCTGATGCCATTTCACATTATTTTAGTTATGGGGTTTCTGATATTACTTTAATGTCAATCAACTGTATTTCATATTTGCTGTTGTAGTCTCAGTACCATTCATCTCAGACACCCAGAACTAAAATCTTGCGTAATTACGTCAGATGCTCAATTCAATTCTGGGGGAGACATGGTGTATAAAATGTACTAACAAGACTAGCAAAGTCTCCAGCTCTATAAACCAAAACTCTCAACCAGTTTCGGGCAAGTCTGCAGCCAAATGTCCCTTTCCCTTTAGAAATGAGAAAGACTCAAGCACCTGTAAAATCATGATTTGTTCAAATCATCAGTGACGCAAAATCTGCATACTGGAACAAAGTTCCTTGTTAGTCGTTCCTCGTCTGTCAACAGATGCTACTACCATTTATATTATATTTCCAAGAGAGATTACAGTACCACAGTGACAGTATCATCCACACAACTTCAATGACCTTGCAGCCTGTTGAGCTTTGAGCCAAATATCAGCTGCCCTCTGTCTGAAAACAGACTGACCGATACCAAGGTTAACAGTGGTGCCAAACATGTAGAGAGAGATGACAGTGTAGTAAGTATTATAGTCAAATTTTATAGAGGAGGGGTAATTGTCACTGAAGATATTAAGGAAGATCCACAGAGCACAAAGGAAGTAGAGAATTCCCTGCAGGACCCCAGTGATGGTGACCCTCATCTGACTGTGCAGGCGGGGAGAGGAGAAGGTGCTGCCACTCTCTTTCATGCGCTTCATGTGTCTATACAGATAACACACTGTGACCCAGCTCGACCCCACCATCACACACAGACAAAAAAACATGTAGATAACTTTGCAATAGAAACACACCAGGACAGTGTAAGACAGTCCATCTGAAACAGTGTCGTTTGTTGATGGGTAAGTGATGTTAGCGTTTTCTTCTGTAATGATGAGATAATAAACGTCTAATGCCAAGCCAAACAGAAATACAACTCTGTCGACAAACAGGCCCCAGTAAATTATGATTTTGATGTTCCTCTTCACCCAGATGAAGAGAGCTCGCTGGGCTGGGACGATCAGGGTGTAGTAGAAGAAATTCAGCCAAACAGAGGTTGACATGCTGGTAAATGCAGTGAACGATACAAACGCCTCAACATACCGGGACTCTTTGCTTTCAGTGAGTCGCCACAAGCATTCCGCCGTGATAAGAAAGACCAGGAAAATTGTGGTGCAGCAAACCAAGAATCCCAGGAGTAACTTCACAGGCTGTTTGAGACCCTCTCTGCCTCGGACAGAAAAAGCAGTATGTGGACTGAAAAGGCAGAAAGCAAAAAACAAGTTTGCCAATATGTTGACAATAGCCAGAGGCCCGTTGACTATGGTATAAGCCAATTCATCCATCTTGATAAAGATTAACGACACTTCTGAAAATCCAGATGTTTACTGTATGTTTACAGGGAGTTACTCTGGGTGCTCAAGTGATGGAAAATAAACCCTGTCAATATCTGAGGGTATGAGGCACCAATAATAAAAACAAATTCAAATACAACCTATTTACATTGTAAGTATGTAAATGATTGGTCAGCAACAGAAACCAAAAAGGAAGGAATATATGAATGTAGCATTGTATAAGCTTCCCGAATGGTTAAAAAATAGCTAATTTGCATTTATTGTGGTATAGATGTGTCTATATGATACGGACCTGTGGACAGGAATATTCTGGGTGTAGAAGGTGAAGATGGAAGATGAAAGTAGATAAATCGGATCAAATTGTATTTGTCACATGCGCCAAACACCAAACATCTGTAGACCTTAGTGAAATGCTTACTTACAAGCCCTTAACCAACAATGCAGTTTTAAAAAAGTACAAAATTGGGGGGTGGATCAGCTTTAATATTAATATAGATTGTGGCTTCCATCAATGTACAGTGGGGAGAACAAGTATTTGATACATTGCCGATTTTGCAGGTTTTACGCCTTACAAAGCATGTAGAGGTCTGTAATTTTTTAATCATTTTTTTAATCATAGGTACACTTCAACTGTGAGAGACGGAATCTAAAGCAAAAATCCAGAAAATCACATTGTATGATTTTTAAGTAATTCATTAGCATTTTATTGCATGACATAAGTATTTGATCACCTACCAACCAGTAAGAATTCCGGCTCTCACAGACCTGTTAGTTTTTCTTTAAGAAGCCCATCTGTTCTCCATTCATTACCTGTATTAACTGCACCTGTTTGAACTCGTTACCTGTATAAAAGACACCTGTCCACACACTCAATCAAACAGACTCCAACCTCTCCACAATGGCCAAGACCAGAGAGCTGTGTAAGGACATCAGGGGTAACATTGTAGACCTGCACAAGGCTGGGATGGGCAACAGGACAATAGGCAAGCAGCTTGGTGAGAAGGCAACAACTGTTGGCGCAATTATTAGAAAATGAAAGAAGGTCAAGATGACGGTCAATCACCCTCAGTCTGGGGCTCCATGCAAGATCTCACCTCATGGGGCATCAATGATCATGAGGAAGGTGAGGGATCAGCCCAGAACTACACGGCAGGACCTGGTTAATGACCTGAAGAGAGCTGGGACCACAGTCTCAAAGACAACCATTAGTAACACACTACGCCGTCATGGATTAAAATCCTGCAGCGCACGCAAGGTCCCCCTGCTCAAGCTAGCGCATGTCCAGGCCGGTCTGAAGTTTGCCAATGACCATCTGGATGATCCAGAGGAGGAATGGGAGAAGGTCAGATAACACTGCTACTCCTACTGCTCTCTCCTCGTCCGCCCACGTGTTCTCGCACACCCCGAGAGCTTCTGGTCAGCGGGGTGGTGGCACCGGGATCCTCATCTCTCCCAAGTGGTCTTTCTCTCTTTCTCCCCTTACCCATCTGTCTATCGCCTCCTTTGAATTCCATGCTGTCACAGTTACCAGCCCTTTCAAGCTTAACATCCTTATCATTTATCGCCCTCCAGGTTCCCTCGGAGAGTTCATCAATGAGCTTGATGCCTTGATAAGCTCCTTTCCTGAGGACGGCTCACCTCTCACAGTTCTGGGCGACTTTAACCTCCCCACGTCTACCTTTGACTCATTCCTCTCTGCCTCCTTCTTTCCACTCCTCTCCTCTTTTGACCTCACCCTCTCACCTTCCCCCCCTACTCACAAGGCAGGCAATACGCTTGACCTCATCTTTACTAGATGCTGTTCTTCCACTAACCTCATTGCAACTCCCCTCCAAGTCTCCGACCACTACCTTGTATCCTTTTCCCTCTCGCTCTCATCCAACACTTCCCACACTGCCCCTACTCGGATGGTATCGCGCCCCCCCGCTACTCTCTCCTCTTCCATCCTATCATCTCTTCCCTCTGCTCAAACTTTCTCCAACCTATCTCCTGATTCTGCCTCCTCAACCCTCCTCTCCTCCCTTACTGCATCCTTTGACTCTCTATGTCCCCTATCCTCCAGGCCGGCTCGGTCCTCCCCTCCCGCTCCGTGGCTCGACGACTCATTGCGAGCTCACAGAACAGGGCTCCGGGCAGCCGAGCGGAAATGGAGGAAAACTCGCCTCCCTGCGGACCTGGCATCCTTTCACTCCCTCCTCTCTACATTTTCCTCCTCTGTCTCTGCTGCTAAAGCCACTTTCTACCATTCTAAATTCCAAGCATCTGCCTCTAACCCTAGGAAGCTCTTTGCCACCTTCTCCTCCCTCCTGAATCCTCCCCCCTCCTCCCTCTCTGCAGATGACTTCGTCAACCATTTTGAAAAAAATAATAATATATATAATAATAATATATGCCATTTAGCAGACGCTTTTATCCAAAGCGACTTACAGTCATGTGTGCATACATTCTACGTATGGGTGGTCCCGGGAATCGAACCCACTACCCTGGCGTTACAAGCGCCATGCTCTACCAACTGAGCTACAGAAGGACCAGAAGGTCGACGACATCCGATCCTCGTTTGCTAAGTCAAACGACACCGCTGGTTCTGCTCACACTGCCCTACCCTATGCTCTGACCTCTTTCTCCCCTCTCTCTCCAGATGAAATCTCGCGTCTTGTGACGGCCGGCCGCCCAACAACCTGCCCGCTTGACCCTATCCCCTCCTCTCTTCTCCAGACCATTTCCGGAGACCTTCTCCCTTACCTCACCTCGCTCATCAACTCATCCCTGAACGCTGGCTACGTCCCTCCCGTCTTCAAGAGAGCGAGAGTTGCACCCCTTCTGAAAAAACCTACACTCGATCCCTCCGATGTCAACAACTACAGACCAGTATCCCTTCTCTCTTTTCTCTCCAAAACTCTTGAGCGTGCCGTCCTTGGCCAGCTCTACCGCTATCTCTCTCAGAATGACCTTCTTGATCCAAATCAGTCAGGTTTCAAGACTAGTCATTCAACTGAGACTGCTCTTCTCTGTATCACGGAGGCGCTCCGCACTGCTAAAGCTAACTCTCTCTCCTCTGCTCTCATCCTTCTAGACCTATCGGCTGCCTTCGATACTGTGAACCATCAGATCCTCCTCTCCACCCTCTCCGAGTTGGGCATCTCCGGCGCGGCCCACGCTTGGATTGCGTCCTACCTGACAGGTCGCTCCTACCAGGTGGCGTGGCGAGAATCTGTCTCCTCACCACGCGCTCTCACCACTGGTGTCCCCCAGGGCTCTGTTCTAGGCCCTCTCTTATTCTCGCTATACACCAAGTCACTTGGCTCTGTCATAACCTCACATGGTCTCTCCTATCATTGCTATGCAGACGACACACAATTAATCTTCTCCTTTCCCCCTTCTGATGACCAGGTGGCGAATCGCATCTCTGCATGTCTGGCAGACATATCAGTGTGGATGACGGATCACCACCTCAAGCTGAACCTCAGCAAGACGGAGCTCCTCTTCCTCCCGGGGAAGGACTGCCCGTTCCATGATCTCGCCATCACGGTCGACAACTCCATTGTGTCCATTAACAATTAATTAACAATGTCTACACTGTATTTCTGATCAAATGGATGTTATTTGAATGGACAAGAAAATGTGCTTTTCTTTCAAAAACAAGGACATCGTCACGTCCTGTTCATTTTTTATGTCTCTACTGTAGTTTGTTCAGGGCGTGAGTTGGGATGGGCATTCTATGTTTTGTGTTCTATGTTTTCTATTTCTATGTGTTTGGCCTGGTATGGTTCCCAATCAGAGGCAACTGGCCTCTGATTGAGAACCATACTTAGTGGGAGAACAGGCTGCCTATGGGTTGTGGGTAGTTGTTTTCTGTTTTGTGTTTCTGCACTTGACAGGACTGTTTCGTTTTCGTTCATTCTCTTGCTATTTTGTGTTGTGTTCAGTTTAAATAAAAATAACATGAACACTTACCACGCAGCGCTTTGGTCCACACCTTCTTCATACGACAACCATTACAGACATTTCTAAGTGACCCCAAACATTTGAACGGTAATGTATATGTTAAGACTGCATTACCAGACACGTCTTGAAACGTAAAATTAATAACAGGCAACAACTATTTACATACTGTGGTACATTGTCAGCCAAGGTTACGATCGATTGTGCACTAGCACACAGATCTTCAATATGAATGCAGGTCAGGGTAACTTTAAAAATGTTAAATGTGTACATGTTGAATATCCAACACAATCCCATCCAAAACCTTAAAATACAGCAGAGGAACTGAAAGGAATCAAACAAATCACAATGTTTTAAATAAATAAAAAACTCCTACAAAACATTTGAAGCCAAATAAAATATCACTGTCTTTAGGAAATGTAGCAAGTATACATTAAAATGAGGTACACATTATGTGCGACATCTACTCCAGGGAGTTCAGACCTCCTCTTGTATCTCTGTCCCTTTGGGTCTCCTAAACTCCTGAAGGGATCTGGAGAGGAGAAACAACACAGGTAGTTAAAACAGCGTGGAACACTCTTGCCATATATAACCATTAAGTTACCATTAACCAATGGATGAGTGGGTGCAGTTACATGTATTTGGTCTCATAAACTTCTTAAACGTATTGTTTTATAACAAATCCAGCCGAGCTATATATGTTTTATTTATTTAACCTTTATATAACTAGGCAAGTCAGTTAAGAACCAATTCTTATTTACAATGATGGCCTACCCCGGCCAAACCCGGGCGACGCTGGGCCAATTGGGACTCCCAATCACGGCCAGTTGTGATACAGCCTGAAATTGAACCAGGGTCTGTAGTAACACCTCTAGCACTGAGATGCAGTGCCTTAGACCGCTGTGCCAATCGGGAGCAATTTATTTTAATTTTATTTTATTTAACCAGGTAGGCTAGTTGAGAACAAGTTCTCATTTACAACTGCAACCTGGCCAAGATAAAGCAAAGCAGTGTGAACAGACAACACAGAGTTACACATGGAGTAAACAATTAACAAGTCAACAAATCAAATCAAATGTATTTATATAGCCCTTCGGACATCAGCTGATATCTCAAAGTGCTGTACAGAAACCCAGCCTAAAACCCCAAACAGCAAGCAATGCAGGTGTAGAAGCACGGTGGCTAGGAAAAACTCCCTAGAAAGGCCAAAACCTAGGAAGAAACCTAGAGAGGAACCAGGCTATGTGGGGTGGCCAGTCCTCTTCTGGCTGTGCCGGGTGGAGATTATAACAGAACATGGCCAAGATGTTCAAATGTTCATAAATGACCAGCATGGTCGAATAATAATAAGGCAGAACAGTTGAAACTGGAGCAGCAGCACAGCCAGTTGGACTGGGGACAGCAAGGAGTCATCATGTCAGGTAGTCTTGGGGCATGGTCCTAGGGCTCAGGTCCTAAGAGAGAGAGAAAGAAAGAGAGAAGGAGAGAATTAGAGAACGCACACTTAGATTCACACAGGACACCGAATAGGACAGGAGAAGTACTCCAGAAAAACAAACTGACCCTATAACACAGTAGAAAAAAAAGAGAGTCTATATACATTGTGTGCAAAAGGCATGAGGAGGTAGGCGAATAATTACAATTTTTCAGATTAACACTGAAGTGATAAATGATCAGATGCTCATGTACAGGTAGAGATACTGGTGTGCAAAAGAGCAGAAAAGTAAATAAATATAAACAGTATGGGGATGAGGTAGGTAAAATTGGGTGGGCTATTTACCGATAGACTATGTACAGCTGCAGCGATCGGTTAGCTGCTCAGATAGCAGATGTTTGAAGTTGGTGAGGGAGATAAAATTCTCCAATTTCAGCAATTTTTGCAATTCGTTCCAGTCATAGGCAGCAGAGAACTGGAACGAAAGGCGGCCAAATGAGGTGTGGGCTTTAGGGATGATCAGTGAGATACACCTGCTGGAGCGAGTGCTATCGTGACCAGTGAACTGAGATAAGGCGGAGCTTTACCTAGCATGGACTTGTAGATGACCTGGAGTCAGTGGGTCTGGCGACGAATATGTAGCGAGGGCCAGCCGACTAGAGCATACAGGTCACAGTGGTGGGTGGTATAAGGTGCTATAGTAACAAAACGGATGGCACTGTGATAAACTGCATCCAGTTTGCTGAGTAGAGTATTGCAATCTATTTTGTAGATGACATCGCCAAAGTCGAGGATCGGGAGGATAGTCAGTTTTACTAGGGTAAGTTTGCCGGCGTGAGTGAAGGAGGCTTTGTTGCGGAATAAAAAGCCGGCTCTAGATTTGATTTTAGATTGGAGATGTTTGATATGAGTCTGGAAGGAGAGTTTACAGTCTAGCCAGACACCTAGGTACTTATAGATGTCCACATATTCTAGGTCGGAACCATCCAGGGTGGTGATGCTAGTCGGGCGTGCGGGTGCAGGCAGCGAATGGTTGAAAAGCATGCATTTGGTTTTACTAGCATTTAAGAGCAGTTGGAAGCCACGGAAGGAGTATTGTATGGCATTGAAGCTCGTTTGGAGGTTAAATAGCACAGTGTTCAAGGAAGGGCCGGAAGTATACAGAATGGTGTCATCTGCGTAGAGGTGGATCAGGGAATTGCCCGCAGAAAGAGCAACATCATTGATATATACAGAGAAAAGAGTCGGCCCGAGAATTGAACCCTGTGGCACCCCCAGAGACTGCCAGAGGACCGGACAACATGCCCTCCGATTTGACACACTGAACTCTGTCTGCAAAGTAGTTGGTGAACCAGGCAAGCCATTCATTAGAAAAACCGAGGCTACTGAGTCTGCCGATAAGAATATGGTGATTGACAGAGTCGAAAGCCTTGGCCAGGTCGATGAAGACGGCTGCACAGTACTGTCTTTTATCGATGGCGGTTATGATATCGTTTAGTACCTTGAGCGTGGCTGAGGTGCACCTGTGACCGGCTCGGAAACCAGATTGCACAGCGGAGAAGGTACGGTGGGATTCGAGATTGTCAGTGACCTGTTTGTTGACTTGGCTTTCGAAGACCTTAGAGAGGCAGGGCAGGATGGATATAGGTCTGTAACAGTTTGGGTCCAGGGTGCCTCCCCCTTTGAAGAGGGGGATGACTGCGGCAGCTTTCCAATCCTTGGGGATCTCAGACAATATGAAAGAGAGGTTGAACAGGCTGGTAATAGGGGTTGCGACATTGGCGGCGGATAGTTTCAGAAATAGAGGGTCCAGATTGTCAAGCCCAGCTAATTTGTACGGGTCCAGGTTTTGCAGCTCTTTCAGAACATCTGCTATCTGGATTTGGGTAAAGGAGAACCTGGAGAGGCTTGGGCGAGTAGCTGCGAGGGGGGCTGTTGGCCGAGGTTGGAGTAGCCAGGAGGAAGGCATGGCCAGCCGTTGAGAAATGCCAAGAACTATACTGTTTTTGGCTTTTTTAAAACCTATACATTTGTATAAAGCACTGTACATTAACTATTTCAAATCTACATATTAACAATAAAAAGTGAAACATCATGAACTGTCTGTCAGTGGCTGTGATGTACCTGTGTTATGGTAAAGCCAAGTCATTTCAGGGGACTGCGGTAAGGGTGTTGTTCTCATCGTTTCCAGCAGGTTGTGGTGATGTACTGGACAGGGCTGAAGACAGGGCTGAGAATGGGTGTGACTGAACAGAGCTGCTGCTGTCATCTGTGCTGCCGGTGGAATCTTCCTTCTCTCTCTCTCCTCCTAGCGAGGCTCCTGCTGCTCCTCTTCATGACACCTCAGAACCTCATCCTCACACAGCGGGAACAAACGACTCTCCCATGGGAGTCGAGGCTGCAGACCAAGGGAGGTGGAGCGGCAGGTAGCTTAGTGGTTAGTGCACTGGACTAGTCACCGAAAGGTTGCAAGATCAAATCCCAAGCTGACAAGGTAAACATCTGTCATTCTGCCCATGAACAAGCCAGTTAACCCACTGTTCCTAGGTCATAATTGAAAATTAGAATTTGTTCTTAACTGATTGACTTAGTAAAATAAAGGTTAGAAGGATTAAATGTGGGAGTAATGAGTGTTACATTAGATGAGGATATTACCTGTATCACTTTCAGCAAAAATTATATACTTTATTTTCTCCTATGATAAAGGATTAGATGTAAAACCATAATTCACAATAACGCAAGCTGAAGGTCGTATGACAAGTACAGAATCAGCCATTAACAGGCTTCCAGTGAAGTGAGGGTGGTCCCTGTGACTTTCACACCCTGCGCCCCAAGGTGTGCGACTGAAGTGGGCACTCTCCGTACCTCCTTACAAGCACCAAGATGACAGACACCACTCCCAGTCTATCATAACCAGACTCTTGACTTCATAAAGCTGTAAAGCAACACTGAAGTAAAATCAATTTCCCTGTTCTGCCACCATAGAACCAATTAAACATTACAGTCGGTCTCTCTCTCTGTAGGAGTCAAGTAGGAACGTATGCTGAAATGGATGACTGTTTTAAAGCATTAAAGACGGTCCAAAGGGGCATTGTGTTTAACAATCAAACCAACAACTGTGTCATTGTAAATTGAGTGTAGTAAAAGTGAATGATGGCGGATGAAATCCCAAATAAGACCCCACTGGAGAGGGCAGAGGAGCATTACAATTCACTCTATGCAGCCCGTAGAGGCAAACTTGGAGTGTATACACACAAAATTAATTAAATAAAAGTCCTTGTTGATGGAGGAAACATTGAAACTGTGAATGAGGATCTTGAAGCATTTGATGCAGTTCTCAATGATTTCAAGAATGCTCATGAATCTGTGCTAGAGCTAGTCACAGAAGAGGAACAGAAAAATGAGAGCATTAACTATTATCACCCAAGAATGAGGACTTATGAACATTTTCTAAAAGAGGTGGAAACATGGAAAAAAGCTGAAGTTGAGCCCCAAATGCTCAAGTAAAACAAAGTATTCTAAGACTGCTTCCTCAGTGTCCTCTGCACGCCTAAAAGCTGAGGCAGAATGAGCAGCTCTACTAGCTCGCCAAGCATCATTACAGGACAAGCATGCATTGGAACTGGAGAAAGCTCAACTGGAACAACAGATAGCTCAACTGAATGTTAGGATGGAAAAACTGGCATTGGAAACAGACATAGCAGCATATAGTGCCAGACTGAAAGTCCTGGAGAGTGTTGAGTCAACTTCACAATCCCATGCTGTGGCAGCCCACTTACTAAGCCAAGAAGATGGAATGAACTCTTATTTTGAGAACCAGGAACCTGAGGTCTATGTGGAACCTGAACCATCACCTGTTGAGTTTGCTGCATTAGGTGCAGTTCCAAAGACCCCATTACAAAGGGTTTTTACTACAACTGACAACAAAGCCATCAAATTCTATTCAGAAAACAGTCATAAACCACATCCTTCAGCAGCCAACAACAAGGTCTAGCAATCAACACAGAATCAACACTGCGGGTATCAGCCATAATAACCTCTCTACTGTCATGCAAAGGCAGATTGAAATTGCTGACCTCCTTGTACTACAGCACAAACAGGCCACACTCCCTGTTAGGGAGATGACTATGTTTGATGGTGATCCTCTAAATGTTAGGCCATTCATGCGTGCATTTGAGCAGGGTATAGAAGATAAGACAAGCAGTCACCAGGATAGGTTCTATTATCTGGAACAGTATACTAGTCAGCCCAAGGATCTGGTCCGTAGTTGTCTGCATACGGAAGCCAGAAGAGGCTATGCAGAGGCTAAGAGGTTGTTTAAAGGAGCACTTTGGCAAGGAAATCCATGTCCCCACTGCTTACATGGAAAAACTTTGGAACTGGACAAACATCAAACCAAATGATGGAAAGGGACTGGGTGGCTATGCACTCTAAGAGGTGTTTGTAACGCTATGCAAGACCTTGTAACGCAAGCAAAGAATGTAAACGAAGGATGACCTGTCAGAGCTGTCAAAGAAAGCACCCCACTATCCTGCACATTGAAGGGAGAGAGAGATTTAGACCTCTGAAGGCAGATACGAGGGGTGTAGCAGTAAAGCGGGAGGAGACTGTCAGCAGTGCTCTTGTTTCACTGGAAGCTGGTGAAGATACCGGGGCCGGTACAGATTGTGCACTTGCAATTGTGCCAGTTCAAGTAAAGATGGCAAATGGAAGCAAGTCTGCGTTAACCGATGTGTTTCTCGATTCTGGTAGCTCAGCAACATTTTGTACGGAGAGACTCATGAGGCAGCTGAAAGCTAAAGGCAGTGAGACTGAAATTCTGCTACGCACAATGGTGCAGGAGAGTCCTACCAAGAGCTTTGACATATCTGGATTAGAGATTGGCAATGTGGAAGGCGACACATTTCTTGCATTACCAAAGGTCTACACCCAGAATAAGATCCCAGTGACAAGAGAGAATATTCCCACTCAGAAAGATCTCAAAAGGTGGCCATACCTGAAAGAGGTTCATTTGAAGGAGATTGATGCCGACGTCGAACTCCTGATTGGCATAAATGCTCCGAAGGCAATGGCACACTGGCAAATCATTAATAACCAAGGCAACAGACTGTATGCAGTGAAAACCCTCTTTGGATGTGTGATGAACGCTCCTCTTAACAATTGTACCATGGATCTGGGCGTCCTCCGGTGATGGCCAGTTGTATCTCAATGGCCGACCTGGGGGTTCTTCTTGTAAATCAGTACAACCACAACTTCCCTGAAAGAGAGTATGAAGAGAAAAGTGACATTTCAGCCGAGGATCGTAAGTTTATGCAGATAGTATCAAGCTCCATAACCCTCAAAGACCGTCACTACTACTTACCGTTGCCCTTTCGCAACAAAGATGTAGTCCTGCCAAACAATCGTGACATGGCAGAGCAGCGGGTTCTAAATATTATCAGGAAGTTCAAGAAGGACGAAGGTTACGCTGCAGAGTACAAAGGCTTCATGGAAGAGGTGATAACAAAAGGTTATGCCGAGAAGGTACCACAAGAACAGCTCCTCAGAGAGAAAGGCAAGGTATGGTACATACCACAACATGGCGTTCACCATAAGCACAAAGGAACAATACGAGTGGTGTTCCTGTTCATCATCCTATAATGTTCATCATCCTATAAAGGAACATCTCTCAACAGTGAACTCCTTCAAGGACCTGGCAAACACACTTATAGGAGTCTTGCTAAGATTTAGGCAAGAGCTCATTGCCATGATGGCAGACATCGAAAGAATGTTCCATCAAGTACGTGTCCATGAAGATGACTTAGACTTCCTGCGATTCCTATGGTGCATGAACACTAGCGAAACATTGCTAACCAAACAAGCTACATCCCAAAATCTACAATTCTTAGATCTTTCCCAGACCTCTAAAGTGGTCTACTGATGTGGTTTACACATTGTTGTGGACTTAGAACAGGGATGGGCAACTGGCAGCCCATTTTGTAGGCCCGAAGATCATTAACAAAATAAGAAATAAAAATAAAAAGTCAGGGTCTTGAGAGGTTGAATTTCAAAATTTGGTAGTGCATCAGCATTTTTTCTCATTAAAAAACAATGTGCACAGTATAAGACAAAGTCACAGAATGGCACTTGATCCACACGGATAAACTCAGCTACTATGCTGTTCAATCGTTGAGCATCTTTTGAGTTCAATATCATTATATCATAATGTTCTACGTCAAATATTTTCAGAGACGGCAATGTATGCATTAAATAATCAATTATACAATCAATTAGACCTCGTTTTTACAAATCTAACTACATAATTGTAATAATTTATTTGAATGGTAAATCTCTTGATAAACTGGGTAAATCAAGACAGGTGAATACATAACCTATTCAATGGGAGTGTGTACATATGCACTGAGTTGGTTTTGGCAGATTTTTTTAAATTTTTAATTTTAGCCCCTTTTCTCCCCAATTTTGTGGTATCCAATTGTTAATAGTTACTATGTTGTCTCATTGCTACAACTCCCGTATGGGCTCGGGAGTGACGAAGGTCGAAAGCCATGCGTCCTCCAAAACACAACCCAACCAACTGCTTCTTTAACACAGCACGCATCCAACCCGGAAGCCAGCCGCACCAATGTGTCGGAGGAAACACTGTGCACCTGGCAACCTGGTTAGCATGCACTGCACCTGGCCCGCCACAGGAGTTGCTAGTGCGCGATGAGGATATCGCTGCCGGCCAAGCCCTCCCTAACCCGGACGACGATAGGCCAATTGTGCGTCGCCGGCCGCGACAGAGCCTTGGCACGAACATAGGGTCTCTGGTGGCACGGCTAGCACTGCGATGCAGTGCCCTAGACCACTGCGCCACCCGGGAAGCCTCGGTTTTGGCAGATTTCAAGGGCCTACAGATGACGAACAGTTTCCCTTCGATTTGGGACTTATTTTATTGTACTGATCAACAACATTTGCATAGAAGTAGCTTACTTTAACCAACACCGACATCATTCAGAAGGCAAGAAGGGGGCCCTATTCCCACAGAGTCAGTTTCAGTGCTGCCAACTTACCGACTTTGTAGATAGATTTAGAGGTTTAGAGGTTCCAGACCCCTCCAGCAACTTTTATTGGTAAACAAGTATAGCGGCAAATGTAGCTACTTTTTGAGGCTGCCCCAGCGACTTTGATTCAGCGACTTGATATTCAAATCAAATCAAATTGTATGTGTCACATGCGCCGAATACAGCAGGTGTAGACCTTACAGTGAAATGCTTACTTACAAGCCCTTACCAACAACGTAGTTTTAAGAAAATACCTAAAAAAGTAAACCTGTGCAACACTGTGTCCTTGCTAACTTGCCAGTTAGGTAACTGACACACAGTGTCACTTTCGCCTGCTCTGTACTGGAGTCCTCCGTAGGACTAGCTAGCTCGCAAGCACAGTGTCCTTCGCTCCCGCCTGCCCTCGTCGTCGTTAGCTGAACTGCGGGAAAACAGTGTCCGACAGTGGAGGGTGAAAGCCACTGTCTACCGTTTTCACCATCACCTCTTCTTGTGGGGTTTATCGCCGGTTGGCATCCAACGTTATGGTACCTACTGTTTGGAGCTCTCCCTCCTCCCGCCTGTCTTAGCTTAAGATATTGACCGACAGAAGTACATTATGTAAACAAAAGTATGTTGACACACTTTCAAATTAGTGGATTGCGGACAGGTGTATAAAATCGAGGACACAGCCATTTACTCTCCACAGACAAACATTGACAGCAGAATGGCCTTGAAGAGCTGTGACTTTCAAGTTTGACTTTCAATTTTTGCATCCCAGTAAAGCCTGAAATACAACACTATCATTCTTACTCAACTGAACTACAGATTGTGTTTCCTGGATGTCTTTAGAAGAGGACCCGGGGTCTCCCTGCCCTGCCTCTTCTTTAGACCCTCCAGCTGGAAGATGCAGTGGCGAGAGATGTGGTCCCCTAGCAGAGCCTGGAGCCTCCTCTGGATCCGCCCAGCCTGTCAGAACAGGGCTGCTTGTTGGGAGAGATGCCACCGTGTCTGCTCTCTCACTGCCTCCTCCACCATTGCAGTCACAGGCTGCTCCTGGCCTTGGCTCTTAGTCCTTTCGGTCCATGGCTGGGCTAGAGCTGTGTCTGTGCTGATGGTGCCCCCTCCTCCTGCCTCGCTATGCCAGGTGTGGGGACAGCAGGGTTGTACTGGGACATGAGATCCCCCTGGCAGTGTTTTGTAGGTGACTGGGGGTATCATAGCCATCTTGTCCATAGCCACTGTGCTGACACTGCTGCTGAACCACACCTTGGCTATTGTGTTCAGTGACGGGAACAAAATACATGTCTTGTGCACCTGGACAGTCCGCCAGGGAATTCTTCAGGTTTTTGTTGAGGAACAAGAGGTTGCACAGGGAACCAGGGCTGGAGAGAAGCACTGTGTTGTACTGTTCAGCCGAGGCCTGTAGCAGAGGGGACAGGAGCGAGTCTGAAACCTCAAGGAGACTCGTGTCAGAGGAAAAAGGTGTCCAGAAAGGGCAGAGAGGAGAAGTTCAGCCACACATTCTGAGCATAGCTGCCCTCCTTTAGTTTCAACTGATGATCACACTCAATGTTGAGCATTTCCCCATCTGCATCCATGTTGCTGAGGGCGAGAGTGGTCGCCAAGTGGAATCCATGGGCGTCTTTGGAGAGCTTGGTCAGGGCTGGGAACGTTCACTCTTCTCTGTCACACCAGGGGATGTCAGATCGGTTTCAGACTTTCCCTAGACAAAATAATAAAACACTATCAGCACTTCATCCTCCAATCTGAAAATTAACTAGATATACTAAAAACAGTCGAAAGATTGGACACACTAAGTAATTCAAGGGTTTTTCATTATTTTTACTATTTTCTACATTGTAGAATAATAGTGAATACATCAAAACTATGAAATAACACATATAGAATCATGTAGTAACCTTCTGTATACCACCCCTACCTTGTCACAACACAACTGATTGGCTCAAACGCATTAAGAAGGAAAGAAATTCCACAAATTAACTTTTAAAAAGGCACACCTATTAATTGAAATGCTTTCCAGGTGACTACATTATGAAGCTGGATGAGAGAATGCGAAGAGTGTGCAAAGCTGTCCTCAAGGCAAAAGGTGGCTACTTTGAAGAATATATTTGTATTTGTTTAACACTTTTTTGGTTACTAAATGATTCCATATGTGTTATGTCATAGTTTTGATGTCTTCACAGTTGTTCTAAAATGTAGAGAATAGTACAAATAAAACCCTTGAATGAGTAGGTGTCCAAACGTTTGACTGGTACTGTATGTGCAAAATTCTCTCTTAGCTCAATGGCAAAATGTATAGAATAGCAGGAAATTAGCTTTAAATCTGAAAAATTATATTTTCAAGTTTCAAGTTTTATTGTCACATGCACTAGTGCCAAATGTTTGATGCCATTCCATTTGCTCCGTTCCAGCCATTATTATGAGCCGTCCTCTCTAAGTAGCCTCCACTGGTTCCAATACCACATTTACAATGTGCAGGAATACTGGAGTGATGGAGGTAGATATGTATAGGGGTAAGGTGATTATGGAACAGGATATAAGATCATCAGTAGCAGCAGCATGTATAGCATGTGAGTGGTTGTGTGTGTGTGGAGTCTGTATAAATGTATGTGTATATTATGTGTGAGTGAGCAGATGATGGAGTGGGTGTGTAAGTGTGTAGGGCCCTGTGAATGTGTAAAACTAAAAAGGTCAATAAAGATTAACTCAGATAGTCCGTGTAGTTATTATGTTTGCTGTTGATCAGTCTTATTGTTTGGGAATAGAAGCTGTTCAAGAGCCTCTTGTCTCGGACTTGATGCACCGGTACCGCTTGCCATGCAGAAGCAGAGAGAATAGTCGATGGCTTGGTGGCTGGTGTCTTTAATGATTTTCCAGGCTTTCGTTTCACACTGCTTGATATAGATGTCCTGAATGGCAAAAACCTCGGCCCCAGTGATGTACTGGTCTATCTGCACCACCCTCTGTAGCACAATGTGATAGAAGGCAGTGTTATTGCCATACCAGGCTGTGATGCAGTCAGTCAATATGCTCTCAATGGTACAACTGTCGATCTTTTTGAGGATTTGAAGGGGAAACTGTTTCAACCTCCATGGTCCAAACACAAACGCACAGTCGTGAAGAAATGCCACGCTTTCATCACAACTGTGCGTTTGTGAATGGACCATTTTAAGTCTTTGTTGATTGGGACACCGAATGAACTTGAAGCTCTCTACCTGCTCCACTTCAGCCCCGTCGATATGGATGGGAGCGTGACTTGATGATGTTGTTGGAGTCGTGCTTGGCCACGCAGTCGTGGGTGAACAGGGAGTAGAGGAAGGGACTGAGCATACACCCCTCTGTTGAGGGTCAGAATGACGGTGGTGATGTTGCCTACCCTCACCACCTGGCTTCGGCCTGTCAGGAAGTCCAGGATCCAGTTGCAAAGGGGAGATGTTCAGACCCAGAGTCCTATGCTTGGTGACGAGCTTGGAGGGGACAATGGCATTGAATGCTGAGCTGAAGTCAATGAACAGCATTCTCACATAGATATTCTTCTTATCTAGGTTGGTGAGGGCAATGTGGAGAGCAATTGAGATTGCGTAATCTATGGATGTACTGGTGCGGTATGCAAATTGGAGGGCGTCTAGGGTGTCTGGGATGGTGGAGTTAATGTGTGCCGTAACCAGCCTCTCAAAGCACTTCAGGATTACAGAAGTGAGTGCTACAGGGCGGTAGACCTTTCTCACGTCGGACTCGGAGAGTAAGATCACACAATCCTCTGGGTTGGTGACGGGCCTCACACCGGGCAAGATGTTGTTGTTGTCAAAGTGTTCATACAATGCATGGAGTTG
The DNA here is from genome assembly GCF_023373465.1 of Oncorhynchus keta. Taxonomy (NCBI): domain Eukaryota; kingdom Metazoa; phylum Chordata; class Actinopteri; order Salmoniformes; family Salmonidae; genus Oncorhynchus; species Oncorhynchus keta. The sequence goes on along the minus strand of NC_068454.1, from coordinate 26,751,655 downwards.
GTCTGGTAGAGAAGCATCGTTGGGCAGATCACAGTTAAGTCTTCCTTTGTAATCCGTAATGGATTGTAGCTCCTGTCACATGCGGTGGGCGGCGGAGCCTTTGTATTATAATTCTACCTTGTTCCCATATTGTCCTTTTGATATTTAGATGACTCTGCGGAGGTTATAAAGGAACTTCTTGTACTTATTCCTGTCCTCGGCCGTAGCCTCATGATTGCCTCTGTGTGCAGTAGCCCTGTGCTGAATTGAGAACCATCCTCTGTGTTAATCCAAGGCTTTTGATTGGGGAAGCAGCGAACACTCACTTTGGGGACAATGTCACCGATGCATTTTCTAATGTTATCGGCGTAGTCTGGAAACGTATTCCAATCAGCGCTAGCGCCATGATCCGTGACAAAATGTGTAGAATTATACGGAAGAGCTTCAAAGCTGCAACATTTTCTCTTTAATGTTTTATTAATATTTTTGACTTATTGGTGGGCCACGACTTTAAAGACACCTCAATTTATGGGTAACGAAGCAAAACAGTTGGCTTTGATCAGTGTTTCGAGTCTGCAAAAGCATTACATAAACTATATTCATAAATAAATAGTTACATGTATTACCAAAGCATTCATTATTTCACCATTTTCTGTAATTCGATGTTTTGCCATGGCTTACGACGTGTTCATATGCCATCTGGGAAGGGCCACAACCTCCAGGGAGTCCCCAAGAGCTCATGGCACCCACTGCCCTGCAGGGGGTGTGGTATGCATATCATCATATCATATAGCCAGGCCATAATAAAGATGTATTTGTTGAATGTATGTATGAAGTTATGTCCTAGCCAGTGATATGACGACATTTGAGATTGAAGGAATTGCTGACGTTAATTTAAAAAATGCCTGTTCAGTTGCCTTTTGGATTATCCCAGTTAGAGGTTGAACTTTTGTCAGGTTGCACATTTGAGGTATAAGTGAAATGTTGTCCCAGTACTGGGCTCTCTTTAACTCAGCTGTGTGAGGAAGTAATTTGTTATTTTGAAAGTCAAGTATAAATCTATATCTGTAAGTTAATGTTTTGTGGGCCTACATATTTTGGCTCCATCTTTATTCCTTCTACGCACCACTTAAATAAATACCACCATTTTGCACCTGAATCATGCTGATGTTTCCCACCCTGCGGACATAGACTGTGTGGTCCACTATCTTACATGTTCATAGACTTTAAAAATGATGTAAGTGATTTGTGCTGTTTAACTCAGAACTCAAATAGACCAACAGTATAGTTCTCCATGTCTATCACAACTCAGGATATGACTCAGATGCAGACACAGGAGGCGGATAGTACAGTTCTCAGATTATTTATTGTTAACAGGGGGCAGGCAAAGGGGAGGTCGAGGACAGGCAGGGGATTGTGATCAGGTCAGAGTCAGGCAGGTGCAGGGTGGCAGGCAGGCTCAGGGCAGGCAGAGGTTCGTAATCAGGTCAGAGTCAGGCAGGTACAGGATGGCAGGCTGGCTCAGGGCAGGCAGAGGTTCGCAATCAGGTCAGGGTCAGGCAGGTACAGGATGGCAGGCAGGCTCAGGGCAGGCAGAGGTTCGTAATCAGGTCAGAGTCAGGCAGGTACAGGATGGCAGGCAGGCTCAGGGCAGGCAGAGGCTTGTAATAAGGTCAGAGTCAGGCAGGTACAGGATGGCAGGCAGAATAGTCAGAACCGGGAAAACTAGGAACTAGAGAAACAGGAAGACGGGAAAGCACGCTGGTAAGACCTGACCAGACAAGATGAACTGTCAACAGACAAACAGAGAACTCAGCTATAAATACACAGGGGAAAATGGGGAAGATGGGCGACACCTGGAGGGGGTGGAGACAAGCACAAAGACAGGTGAAACAGATCAGGGTGTGACAATGTCACTAAGATCTATTGGTTGTCTGAAGTCTCCATCAGCCCAAAATGAAAATACAGGCAACATAACCTACTCTGTTCTATATTATTTATTTATAGAGCACACAAAGCAAATTCACACACTTTTTTTTGTTACAAATGAACCAAAAGCACAATTTTCCACATTTAATGTCCAAAACTATTTTACATTCAAATTAATGATGTTTGTAATTTGACTTTTGGATTCAAAAACAGCTCAATCATAGAACAATGTAAGAATGAACTCCATAGTCACTGAATTATACCATGCTTTATAGGGAAATAATGCACACTCTGGAATGCCCTTCTAGCCTATCAGAATTGAGTATTCAACAATGCCATGCTTTAATTAAGCAATAAAGCTCGAGGGGGTGTGGTATATGCCAATATACCATGGCTTAGTCTGCAGCCAAATGTCCCTTTCCCTTTAGAAATGAGAAAGACTCAAGCACCTGTAAAATCATGATTTGTTCAAATCATCAGTGACGCAAAATCTGCATACTGGAACAAAGTTCCTTGTTAGTCGTTCCTCGTCTGTCAACAGATGCTACTACCATTTATATTATATTTCCAAGAGAGATTACATTACCACAGTGACAGTATCATCCACACAACTTCAATGACCTTGCAGCCTGTTGAGCTTTGAGCCAAATATCAGCTGCCCTCTGTCTGAAAACAGACTGACCGATACCAAGGTTAACAGTGGTGCCAAACATGTAGAGAGAGATGACAGTGTAGTAAGTATTATAGTCAAATTTTATAGAGGAGGGGTAATTGTCACTGAAGATATTAAGGAAGATCCACAGAGCACAAAGGAAGTAGAGAATTCCCTGCAGGATCCCAGTGATGGTGACCCTCATCTGACTGTGCAGGCGGGGAGAGGAGAAGGTGCTGCCGCTCTCTTTCATGCTCTTCATGTGTCTATACAGGTAGCACACTGTGACCCAGCTCGACCCCACCATCACACACAGACAAAAAAACAGGTAGATCATTTTGGAATAGAAACACACCAGGACAGTGTAAGACAGTCCATCTGAAACAGTGTCGTTTGTTGATGGGTAAGTGATGTTAGCGTTTTCTTCTGTAATGATGAGATAATAAACGTCTAATGCCAAGCCAAACAGAAATCCAACTCTGTCGACAAACAGGCCCCAGTAAATTATGATTTTGATGTTCCTCTTCACCCAGATGAAGAGAGCTCGCCAGGCTGGGACGATCTGGGTGTAGTAGAAAAAATTCAGCCAAACAGAGGTTGACATGCTGGTAAATGCAGCAAACGATACAAATGCATCAACATAACGGAACTCTGTGCTTTTAGAGAGTAGCCACAAGCATTCTGCCGTGATAAGAGAGACCAGGAAAATTGTGGTGCAGCAAACCAAGAATCCCAGGAGTAACTTCACAGGCTGTTTGAGACCCTCTCTGCCTCGCGGTGGACAGAAAAGGCAGAAAGCAAAAAACAAGTTTGCCAATATGTTGAGAATAGCCAGATGCCCATTGACTATGGTATAAGCCAATTCATCCATCTCAATATAGGTTGACGACATTTTGGAAAATCCAGATGTTTGCTGTATGTTTACAGGGAGTTACTCTGGGTGCTCAAGTGATGGAAAAGAAACCCTGTCAATATCTGAGGGTATGAGGCACAAACAATGAATACTAATTCAAATAGAACCTATTTACATTGTAAGTATGTAAATGATTGGTGAGCAACAGAAACCAAAAAGGAAGGAATATTTGAATATAGCATTGTATAAGCTTCCCGAATGGTTAAAAAAATAGCTAATTTGCTTTTGTTGTGGTATAGATGTGTCTTTATGATACGGACCTGTGGACAGGAATAATCTGGGTGTAGTATAAAGAAATCCTCCAAATGGAAGTTGGAAGTAGATAAATCAAATCAAATTGCATGTGTTACGTGTACCGAACCCAACAGCTGTAGACCTTACAGTGAAATGCTTACTAACAATCCCTTAACCAACCATTTTAGGGGTTGGATCAGCTTTAATATTGCAGATAGATTGTTGCTTCCATCAAAGTAATTGTCTGCATCATTTCCAATCCCCCATATATGTTTGGTGTAAATATATCTACATACATACATACATTCATACAATGGGGCATAAAAGTATTTAGTCAGCCACCAATTGTGCAAGTTCTCCCACTTAAAAAGATGAGAGAGGCCTGCAATTTTCATCATAGGTACACTTCAACTATGACAGACAAAATGAGAAAAAAAATCCAGAATATCACATTGTAGGATTTTTTATGAATTTATTTGCAAATTATGGTGGAAAATAAGTATTTGGTCAATAACAAAAGTTTATCTCAATACTTTGTTATATACCCTTTGTTGGCAATGACAGAGGTCAAACGTTTTCTGTAAGTCTTCACAAGGTTTTCACACACTGTTGCTGGTATTTTGGCCCATTCCTCCATGCAGATCTCCTCTAGAGCAGTGATGTTTGGGGCTGTTGCTGGGCAACACGGACTTTCAACTCCCTCCAAACATTTTCTATGGGGTTGAGATCTGGAGACTGGCTAGGCCACTCCAGGACCTTGAAATGCTTCTTACGAAGCCACTCCTTCGTTGCCCGTGCGGTGTGTTTGGGATCATTGTCATGCTGAAAGACCCAGCCATGTTTCATCTTCAATGCCCTTGCTGATGGAAGGAGGTTTTCACTCAAAATCTCACGATGCATGGCCCCATTCATTCTTTCCTTTACACGGATCAGTCGTCCTGGTCACTTTGCAGAAAAACAGCCCCAAAGCATGATGTTTCCACCCCCATGCTTCACAGTAGGTATGGTGTTCTTTGGATGCAACTCAGCATTCTTTGTCCTCCAAACACGACGAGTTGAGTTTTTACCAAAAAGTTCTGTTTTGGTTTCATCTGACCATATGACATTCTCCCAATCTTCTTCTGGATCATCCAAATGCTCTCTAGCAAACTTCAGACAGGCCTGGACATGTACTGGCTTAAGCAGGGGGACACATCTGACACTGCAGGATTTGAGTCCCCTCATGGTAGGCTTTGTTACTTTGGTCCCAGCTCTCTGCAGGTCATTCACTAGGTCCCCCGGTGTGGTTCTGGGATTTTTACTCACTGTTCTTGTGATCATTTTGACCCCACGGGGTGAGATCTTGCGTGGAGCCCCAGATCGAGGGAGATTATCAGTGGTCTTGTATGTCTTCCATTTCCTAATAATTGCTCCCACAGTTGATTTCTTCAAACCAAGCTGCTTACCTATTGCAGATTCAGTCTTCCCAGCCTGGTGCAGGTCTACAATTTTGTTTCTGGTGTCCTTTGACAGCTATTTGGTCTTGGCCATAGTGGAGTTTGGACTGTTTGAGGTTGTCGACAGGTGTCTTTTATACTGATAACAAGTTCAAACAGGTGCCATTAATATAGGTAACGAGTGGAGGACAGAGGAGCCTCTTAAAGAATAAGTTACAGGTCTGTGAGAGCCAGAAATCTTGCTTGTTTGTAGGTGACCAAATACGTATTTTCCAACATAATTTGCAAATAAATTCATTAAAAATCCTACAATGTAATTTTCTGGATTTTATTTTCTCATTTTGTCTGTCATAGTTGAAGTGTAACTATGATGACAATTACAGTTCTCCTCATCAAGTGGGAGAACTTGCACAATTGGTGGCTAACTAAATACATTTTTGCCCCACTGTATCTCTCTGGCATATTACATAATTTATGCAGCAGCATACAAGACATTTTTGGACTCACCTTGTTGTGCTCACTTGAACCAGAAGGTGACGAGGGGGCAAATTTTGTCATCAAACTTTGTCATCAAAGTCTGGCATTCTCTGGATTGATGGTGCTTTCATGACAACTGGGATCTCGGAAGAAAACATGGTCGAATCATGACGACAGTGATCTTCAGGTTGGAGCTCTAGAAAAATGCTCAAGTACCCGACTTGGAATTCCGAGTTGAATGACCGTTCAAAATGTATTTTCCCAGTCGGAGCTAGTTCCCAGTTGAACTCACTGAAGTCTGAGATTTCCCAGTTCCAGTTTCCAGTTGTTTTGAATGCAGCAGAAGTCATGCTGGATTGAGAGCATGGCCAATGTATTCAACCTTTTAGGTGAATTATATCCTAAAAAAAACATTATAGCTCCATTATTGTCTTTACGTGCCTGTACCAACATTAGCTTAGCCTATATTGTTGACCAATTGACACTAAGAAAACTCACGACAATGCAAAACACAAACTCACCTCTTTTACCAACCTAATTTGATCCAAATCAACCCGTGCCACAGTTCTGACCTCCTCTGTCCTGCGCCCAGTGTTGAAAGAGCCAGCTGTCTTATTCCCTTTCCTCGAGCTGAGGTAATAACTGTCAAAAGAGTTTCCCTTTTCAAACAGCGAGCCCGTCCACAATGAATCAAAACATTTTGACGGTAAATTAACAAAGATGTAAACAACTCCATCATTCGTGCTGTATTCAACCTTTTCTGGCCCATGGTGTCACGTCTGCTCCCGCTCCTCCCTTCCCCTGGCGCTTGAGGGCGCCAGATTACCCTTCATCACACGCTCCTGCCAACATTACTCACACCTGTCCTCCCTGCTCTGATCCCCGCTGCTGCATTGTATTGTTTATGTCTTTTGAATTTGTTTCTGACGCTGTTCCTGTCTAGTCTCTGTCCGTTATAATTAAATGTTTTACTCCCCATACCTGCTTCGTCTCGCCAGCATCATTCCGCGTGACACATGGGTATTGCATGTGAATGTTTAGCCTTTTAACCTAGGAAAAGAGAGCCTTAAACCCAGACTTGGACCACATACCCACTTCACCAAAAATTGGACTAGTGATTGCTTTTCAACGCTTGCAGTTAGCCACTGATTCCTTGTTGAATTTGCGATTTCCAACTTGTTGTGTAATGTTTATGTCCAATGGCCGATGAGCACCGATACGTTTTATCTATAATTTCTCTTCATATGACAAGGGTTGAAAAGGATTTGCCAGTAGATTGTCGACTTGATTCATGATGATGACTAGCTTCAGAAGTAAGCCAGCAGTGATATGCAGGGTGGTATGCTGCTGGCAATGAAATTAGCTAGTCCAAGCAAGGAGTAAAATCATTGATGTGTAATAATGTGATTGTGTTTGTGTATGTGATCGACTCCACATACAGTAATGAGAGAACATTGATAGGGGTTCTCACAGTGCTTGGAGAGGAAACATTCAATGTGCCAGTGGATTAGTGGGCACATGAGATGAAGCTTCAGTTCATGTCAGGAGTAATTAATCAGGGAACAGGGAACTTAGCTGTAAATACAAATGGCAGATACATTCCATTACAGCTGCACCATCGTAGGTTTGACAAAGAGTTGCTTTATGAAGTTAAAGTCAGACATCTCAAAATTATTAAAGTAAAACACAGACTACGCATCTCGCCCACTTGAAACATCAAAGTAGCCCAATAAATGTTCCTGAGTAAAGCCCTGATCATCCACATACCTGACGATAACTGGCAACTGCAAGCAGACTGGTGTCACAATAGGTCCCAGAGCGGTGGGGCAATTTTTACCCCCTGGGGCCTGGAATTTTTCCTCATATGTTAACCTAACTAGGAAAACTCTGGACCCTATAAGGTATGATCGTAATTAATCAGTTGTAAAAAGGGTTTTATATGGGATATGATTGGACCAGTTTTTCCTAATCAAATCACATGGTTTCTAAAACTCCTGAGAAAAACCTTGTCAAACTGCAGCTACCTTATATTTGTTCATATAAATCATATTTAGACTAGATTAGCAGGGGGATTTCCGCTACTCAGACACATAGACAACAACTGATAGACAATATAACTCACAGGGCTGAGCTTGCTTTATGCATGTTTGCATCATGCAGGCTTATGCAAATGTAGTGCTTACAAAACATTTACTCACATCAGTCATCACTATTATGTTGATTCATTCATTCCAGTTAATCATTATGGATTAAAAACGTATAGGCAGCCTAGCCAGCCCAATTTTGAATATAAACTAAATTTGATTACATTTTCTCCTGACACTCAAATGAACTATAAATACATAATGTTACCAATTGGTTTACCCTGACCAGATGGACAGGGCGCATAGGCTGTAAGCAGCTGCTTTCTTAATAGCCTACAGACTGAAAAATAGCCTCGTTTCTATCCCATACAGCATGTCAGATTTTTTAATGTTTAGGTGCTGCAACATTTACGTCATGAGTTTTTGCTTTTGTCTGTCCTGAGTGATGTGTTATCATCTTGCTAAATAAATACCTGAAGAAAGTGGAAAGTCTATTTGAGCGCACAAGACAAAATGTGCTGCGTCAATCTCTCTTCAATCTAACTTTACATGGATAATGCGAAGCTATCATATCATTAAGAATTGTTTTTGATTGTCATCCCAGAAAAGACAGTAGAAAGTTCTGTATGTTCAGCAAGTAAAGCATCATGATGTGCAATTACCTCTGCAAGCTCCTTGTAGTTTCCCTTGTTGGTGGAACTTTCCATCTCATCGTGTCCTCTAAAAGCAAATTATTGCATGGCCAAAAATGCAGTGGTGTTGATAAACAGCTTGATAACATCCCTGTTTCTTATTACTTTCTCATTGAGTTGGGCAGTTTGAATACCCAGAAGCTTGAATTTGATGTGGGCATTTATATGTTCCCTGCTTTTGTTGAACGATCGATGTTGAACAATCGATGTTCTTCAGGTCACTGTACCCACTTTTCGACCAAGGCTTTCCAAAAAGCAGGCAATGCCAGCAATACAGGTGGCTTGATGAAAGGCTCCCTGTTAACCAGCTATACTTTTGATACCAGTTGGTATTGAAAGCCTTCACCATTTCATCCTTCTTCATGAAACTGATCTCAGGCAGAGGTCGACCCTCGCTTTTAATTTGCACCTATTCCGTGTACCACAGAGAATGAAAGGGGTTCTTCAACAAAAAGTCCACAACATTTTCGGCAGCGTTGGCCATTCTACCATTCTGCCTGAGAAATCTTCAGACTCACTCTGGTGGCTAGCTAGTGTCATGACGTGGCCCTTTCTGGGTATAGATTGTGGCTTCCCCTTCTCTCTCTCTCTCTCTTTCCTACACCCAGGTTCTGTTATCTCAGGTCGTAAATTCCTGGCGGAGACTCTCTCCCCCTGGCCATGCAGAAAGATAAACACAGAGAGAACAAAATATTTCACATGGCGAACTCCTAAATCCCCAAAATGGGAATTTGAAACAAATGTCCACTTGTGAGAAGGTGAGAATGGTCCGTGGACACTTAAGGGGTGGGTATGTGTTTCATTTGGTGACATCAGAGAGGACAGGAAACACACATAACTATATCTCTGAATGTGTACAATTCTCAATTATGAGGTTTGCATCTAAATCTTGTATAAAACAAACGAGTAAAGACGAAACTATTTGTGAAATGATGTAATCCCTTTAAAGTTTAACTTCTTATGGGCAGGTGGGACAGTAGCTTCCCACCTGGCTAACATCCGGTGAAATTGCAGAGCGCGAAATTAAAAAATACCCAATTCAAATATTTTACATTCTTGAAAATATGTGTTATACATCAAAATAAAGCTTAACTTCTTGTTAATCTAGCCGCTGTGTCAGATTTCAAAAAGGCTTTATGGCGAACGCAAACCATGCGATTATCTGAGGACAGCACCCCACCTACAAACACATGAAAATCATATTTCAACCAGGCAGGTGCGCCACAAAAGTCAGAAATAGCGATATAATTAATGCCTTACCTTTGAAGATCTTCTTCTGTTGGCATTCCAAAATGTCCCTGAAACATCACAAATTGTTATTTTGTTCAATAATGTCCTTCTTTATGTCCCAATAATGTCAATTTATTTGGCACGTTTGATTGAGAAATACACCGGTTTCAACTCGCCCAACATGCCTACAAAGTATCTAATAAATGACCTGTAAACTTGGTCCAAACATTTCAAACAACGTTCCTAATCCAAACTCAGGTACCCTAAAACGTAAATAATCGATCAAATTTAAGACGGAATAAACTGTTTCTAACACCGGATAAAAACAACATGAAGCGCGCTCCAGTTCTTTCGCACCAAAACAGTAGAGTCCATTTCTCAAAAGAAAAACATCGAAAAATGTCTAAAGACTGTTGACATCTAGTGGAAGTCATAGGAACTGCAACCAGGTTCATAATAATAAGGGTATCACATAGAAAACTATTGGAAAATCCCATGACCTCTTTTTTTCCCCCTGGATGGTTTGTCCTCGGGGTTTCGCCTGCTATATCAATTATGTTATGCACACATACATTATTGTAACATTTTTAGAAACTTTAGAATGTTTTCTATCCAAATCTAACAATTATATGCATATCCTAGCTTCTGGGCCCGAGTAACAGGCAGTTTACTTTGGGCACACTTTTCATCCGGAGGTGAAAATACTGCCCCCTACCCAAGAGAGGTTAACTAAGTCATTGGCCCGCCCCCATGAGTACAGACATGATCTGGCTTCATGAAACCGAGATTTTCTATTGTTACGAATAAAAAACCCTCCTGAGGAAATCCTCTTCAGACCACATGTACCTCGGTGGACACTGAGGTTGCAATGGTTTTTGAATTCCTAACCATACCTCGTGGAGCATTGGCTACAAGTTAAAGTGGCTAGTGATACATGTATTACATAAGGATGCAGTCGATGATATAGTGTACAGTATATACGTATGCATATGAGATTAATAATGTAGGGTATGTAACATTATATACGGTAGCATTGTTTAAAGTGGCTAATGATATATTTACATAATTTCCCATCAATTCCCATTATTAAAGTGGCTGGAGTTGGGTCAGTGTCAATGTCAGTGTGTTGGCAGCAGCCACTCAATGTTAGTGGTGGCTGTTTAACAGTCTGATGGCCTTGAGATAGAAGCTGTTTTTCAGTCTCTCGGTCCCAGCTTTGATGCACCTGTACTGACCTCGCCTTCTGGATGATAGCGGGGTGAACAGGCAGTGGCTCGGGTGGTTGATGACCTTGATGATCTTTATGGCCTTCCTGTAACATCGGGTGGTGTAGGTGTCCTGGAGGGCAGGTAGTTTGCCCCCGGTGATGCGTTGTGCAGACCTCACTACCCTCTGGAGAGCCTTACGGTTGAGGGCGGAGCAGTTGCCGTACCAGGCAGTGATACAGCCCGCCAGGATGCTCTCGATTGTGCATCTGTAGAAGTTTGTGAGTGCTTTTGGTGACAAGCCGAATTTCTTCAGCCTCCTGAGGTTGAAGAGGCGCTGCTGCGCCTTCTTCACGACGCTGTCCGTGTGAGTGGACCAATTCAGTTTGTCTGTGATGTGTATGCCGAGGAACTTAAAACTTGCTACCCTCTCCACTACTGTTCCATCGATGTGGATGGTGTATCAATACACCAAGTAACTATACAGGCGTCCTTCCATCCCAGGGAGTTCATTTGCTATCTGGGGGTGTGCCTCGAACTCCAGGGGACCCCAAGACCTTGTGTGGCCACCCCGCACTGCGGGGGTGTATGGGACGCCAGTTATCATAACACTGGCTAAGACAAAATAATATCACAAACATTCAACTAATAAAGAAAATGTGTTACATGTTTGTGTGATATGTCCTGGCCAGTGATATGACATATGAGATGGAAGGGATTTTTTCATGTTAATTGAAGAAATAAATACCGGTTCAGGTGCCTTTTGGATTAGATCTACTGTATAGATCAATTGGTTGTCTGAAGCCAAAAATGAAAATACAGGCAACAACCTACACTGTTCTATATTGTTTATTTATTGAGCACACAAAGGAAAGTCAAAGTCACACTTTTTTACAAATGAACCAAAAGCTATCACGTTTCAGGTATGACCCAAATGCAGACAGTGTCGAAGAAACACAAGTTTATTTCTAATACAGGGCAGGCAAATGACAGGTCAAAGGCAGGCAGGGGTCAGTAATCGAGAGAAAAAGCAGAATGGTCCGGAATGGCAGGCAGTCTCAGGGTCAGGGCTCAATAATCCAGTGAGGTGTGGCAAGGTATAGAACGGCAGGCAGGGTCACGGCAGGCAGAAGGATCAAAACCGGGAAGGAGAAGGAAATAAAGGGCTGTGTGACAGGGGTTTAACTCTGGACACATGAAAGGTGGGATGTATACAGAGGGTACCGGGCAACAGAAGACAAACAGCAAAGGGGCTAATGAATTTGGATATGGGGAAAAGGGCCGATTAAGCGGGGGGCAAGTTTGCAGGATTCCACCCGGAGGGGCAGATCCCGAATGGACAGCCATACCTTCTGCCCGAGATGATTCCGGGGAGCCGGGGTCGGGTGGCAATCCGCTGGCTCCAGGTGGAGGGGTTGGCAGAGACCAGGCAGCGCAGAGTAGTCTTTATGTCCTGGTTGGCTCGCTCCGACTAGCTGTTGGACTGGGGGTGGAAACCGGAGGACAGGCTGGCCAACGACCCAATGAGGGTGCAGAACGCCTTCCAGAACTAGAACTGAGGACCCTGGTCAGAGACCCTGTCTAATGGCAGTCCATGGATCTGGAAGACGTGGTGCACCATGAGCTGGGCCGTCTTTTTGCCAGTGGGGAGAGGAATGAAGTGGGCGGCTTTGGAAAACCGATCCACCATGGTCAGGATGGCGGTGTTGCCACCAGACAGGTGAAGGCCAATGATAAAGTCCAGGGAGATGTGAGACCAAGGACAGTGATGGACAGGCAGAGGTTGGAGGAGACCAGCCAGAGCTTGCCAAGGAGTCTTGTTCTATGCACAGACTGTGCAAGCGGCGACGAATATGGAGACGTCAGAACTATGGTAGGCCACCAAAAGCGATGTTGCACAAAGCCATGGTCCGACGGGAGCCCGAGTGGCAGGCAAGCCTGTAGGAGTGGACCCACTCCAGGACCGAGGAGCGGACCGCGTCAGGAACGAGCAGCCGGTTATCCCAGGGTTTGGCTGGGAACTCTCTGTCTTACGAACCTACTTCCCTATTCCCCAGCTGAGTGCTGTCACCAGGTACGAGGTGGGTAGGATGGTCTCAGGTTCCGGGGAAGTAGCTGTGGGGTTATAGCGGCGTGACAACGCTTGACATTCTTTGATCCTGGATGGTATGAGAGGGAGAAGTTGAACCAGGCAAGCTAGGGCCCACCTAGCTTGCCTGGAATTGAGGCACTTGGCAGTGCGGAGATATTGTGGTCGGCCCACACAATGAACGGATGGTCCGCCACCTCCAGCCAGTGCCTATACTCCTCCAACGCTATCTTCACTGCGAAAAGCTCACGATTCCCCACATCGTAGTTCCTCTCCGTGGTGTTGAGGCAGTGGGAGAAGAAGGTGCAGGGATGTAACTTGAGGTCCAAGGCAGACCGCTGGGACAGGACAGTCCCCACTCTGACATCCGAAGCATCGGCTTCGACCACGAACTGGTGGGACGGGTCAGGATTAACCATGATGGGAGCTGTGGTCAAGCGGTGTTTGAGATCCCGGAACGCCCGGTCACCAGCTCGGGACCACATGAACGGAACCTTGGGAACAATGATTGCAGACAGGTGGGAAGCCAGGGTGCTGTAGCTCCGGATAAAGCAGCAGTAAAAGTTGACAAATCCCAGGAAATGTTGCAGCTGTACTCTGGACGTAGAACATGTTCAATTTGTTACAAATGAACCAAAAGCACTAAAAGTCACATTTCATGCAAGATTTTTTAAACTAGTTCAAATTAATGATGTTTTCAATTCCTCTTTTGCATTCAACGGCAGCTCAAACACTGAACATGTCAGAATTAACTTTATAGCCATTGAATTATAACGTAAATTATAGGAAAATAATGCAGGTTCTAGAATTCCCTTCTAGCCAATCAGAATCAAGTGTTCAACAATGCCATGGTATAAATGGTACTGAGTGTACAATGTATTAAGAACACCTGCTCTTTCCATGACATAGACTGACCAGGTGAATCCTGTTAAATTGTTAAATCCACTTCAATCAGTGTAGATGAAGGAGAGGAGACAGGTTAACTTCTTCGGGCTAGGGGGCAGTATTCGGAAGTTTGGATGAATGAGGTGCCCAAAGTAAACTGCCTGTTACTCAGGGCCAGAAGCTAGGATATGCATATAATAGTATGGTAGTATTGGATAGAAAACACTCTCAAGTTTCCAAAACTGTTAAAACTTTCCACCTTCTCCACTTTGCATCTCTGATATAGACGGAAATCACAATGTAGAAACATGGACCAAAAATAAACAAATAAATAAAAATGAACAATAATATATAGATATTGTGGCAGACCAGAGGGTTGAGTCAAAACGTTTACACATGGACAGAGTAGGATTATCTCAGTTTCAAAGGTGTTTATTAAAATAATAGTTCAAAAGAAAATACTAGGTCTCCCCCATGAGACCTTCTCCAGGATACCGTCTTCTGGGCTCTGGGTCTTGCTGTAACCTGTGGGGATCAGAAACTGAACTCACTCCTGTTACCTCTGCAACCGTCCCCAACTATACGGGACTCCTTTCTTCCCCCACTCTCTCCCCTGTGTGCTGCCCTTCTGGCAGCTTTATGGGACTTGTACAGCTGGTGAGCAATCAACCCTTGATTACTCACAAACTCCCAATCAGCCCCAATTAGTCCTGGCCGGAGAGCCCGTTCGAGACCTGGCACGTCCAGCAGATGAAGCCATCGCCTTGTGATGTATACTCCGTCTGTCACCAGGCCCCGACGAGTCTTCCCCTGGTGGGGCTGACGAGTCTCCCCCTGGTGGGGCTGACGAGTCTCGTACCTGCTGTACTCCACAATATATAAATAGATAAATCTATTAATAGAAAAACATTTGAAGAGAAAGGGTAATTATCACATTAAAGCCTACTCAATGGACCAGTTTCACAGACCCAGATTAAATGGGCGATTCCATGTTTTTGCTATCTCAGATTGTTCTGGCAATTCTCACATAGAAACGTCAGGAAGGATGTTTGATATGCTTTTTACATTTGTATCAAAATCTATTTTTGTGAAAATCATGATGAAAGTTTCCATTTTAGGCCTTTTTTAGACCTATATATTCCTCTTGTAAAACGCTATGATCCATGAACTGCACATGATACAGACAATGTATTGGTGTCATTATACTCTTTATAGTGTGCTCTAAAATAGGGAGTATGTCTAGATTATGAAAGAAAAAAATCACATACATTTATTCAACATCAAATATATGAATATCTCAAAAGTACTTTTTGATTTAACTTATTTTTCGACAATATTGTTTGGAACGATTTACCCATGTCAAATTTCCAGAGTGGATGCTCTGCTAGGTTTGTCTATATGAGCCATTTTATATGTAGAAATGTACATTATATGTTTTTAACCAATCACATTTAACAAAGAGGGATTCAACTTTTTATTGGGGCCTGATGGACTACAACAACAATTCTGAAGGGATCTTGTCCAACTCACAGATTCACAGTTTTCTGAGGTATATCTATTAGGGAGGCACGGTATATCGTCCTTCATATCGGTATCAGATGATGATGGCTTAAAAATATAATATCATTACTGAATCACCTGGAATGAGTTAACCATCTTTAATAATCTTTATCTGCAAAACTGACAGATTTTGATGATGGACAAACACAAATGAAGTACAGTGTAGCACATGCCTGGGATATGGAAAACACCTTAAATGTACTGTAACCTGGTTTGCATCTAGGATACAGATGGAAAACTCAGGGCCAAGTCAACAAGTTTAAAAAAAGGAAAAATAATTAAATGAAAACAGTATACTACTCTTTTGTAAAAACAGAAAACAGATCATCACATTATAGCTACATTATGGAACAGTTTCACAGACCCAGATTAAATAATGGGAACTAATTATCCCTTTAATGTTAATCTCTCGTGGACAGATTTACAAAATGAGTAGCTAACGCCATTTTGGTTCTGGGTTGAGCACATGTTCTAACTAGACTAGAGAAGTCTCCACTCCTCTGACCTGATACTCCCAGACAGTTTTGGGGCAAGTCTGCAGCCAAATATCCCCTTCCCTTTCAAAATATGAAAGATTTGAGCCCCTGCAAATTGGTGATTTGAGATTACAGGACCACAGTGACTTTTTCATTTAGCTTCTTTTTCGACAATATTGTTCGGGAGGATTTACCCATGTCAAATTTCCAGAGTGGATGCTCTGCTAGGTTTGTCTATATGAGCCATTTTATATGTAGAAATGTACATGCTATGTTTTTAACCAATCACTTTGAACAAATCTCCAGCAGAGGGAGTTCCTTTTGAATACATCGTTCCATTCACTTTACTCTTGCTGAAATCCAGGTGCAGGTACTCTGGTTATAAACCAAGAACTAAACATTTAATTTAATGGACATGCAAAATCCTACATTTGACCTTTAACCATATTCAAGGAATTATTGAGACAATGTCTATGAAGTCAAGGTGTCATTAAGATATTCAATAAATCCATTTTAGTCCTGGGGTAGATAGACTTCATCTGTGTCCATGAAGCTGGCCCTTCATCTTCCTTTTTAACTAAACACAACATAACATCTAAATCTAACAATGCATATGGGTCAATGTTTTACAACTGTGATGGTTTCATCCTTCATCCACACAACTTCAAATACCTTCCAGCCTGCTGGGCTTTGAGACAAATAAGCTGTCCTCTGTCTGAAAACAGACTGACCTAAACCAGGTTTACCGATCTCTTTCATGATGAAGATTATTTTCACATAAAGACATGTTTCCTTTGTGTAATACAGTCCATTTGAACCAGAAGCAGTGTCATTCATTGAGGAGCGCTGCTATTTATTTCGCTGTTATTTCCAGAGACATTGATGAGAAAACTACTGAAATATTAACAGCAGCATCAAACAAAAACTAACGGCTTTCGACAAACAGGTCCCAGTAGATGATGATTTTGATGTTCCGCTTCACCCAGATGAAGAGCGCTTGCTGGGCTGGGACAATCTGGGATTAGTAGAAAACATTCAGCTTCCAGGTGCTAAAGTGCTGAACACCCCTGTCACACCCTGATCTGTTTCACCTGTCTTTGTGCTTGTCTCCACTCCCTACAGGTGTTGCCCATCTTCGTCATTATCCCCAGTGTATTTATACCTGTGTTCTCTGTTTGTCTGTTGCCAGTTCGTCTTGTCTTGTAAGGTTTTACCAGCGTGTCATCCCATCTCCCATCTCCCTGCTTTCTGAAGTTCTGTTTCCTAGTTTCCCCGGTTCTGACCATTCTGCCTGTCCTGACCCATAGCCTGCCTGCTGTTCTGTACCTTATTGACTCTGCCCTGGATTACGGACCTCTGCCTGCCTTTGACCCGTCTTTTGCCTGGCCCCTGTTTGGGTCAATAAACATTTGTGACTCTAGCTGTCTGTATCTGGGTCTTGGCCCTGCCCGTGGGACAGACAAAGATGTCACAGTGAAGAACCGCTACCCGCTACCACTCATCGCCTCTGCCTTCGAGCCGCCCCAGGGGGCCACCGTTTTCGCCAAGTTGAACCTGAGGAACACCTACCAACTGTTGCGGATACAGGAAGGGGACAAGTGGAAGACTATCGTCAACACGGCCAGCGGCCTCTACGAATACCCGGTCATGCAATTTGGATTTCCCACGCCCCTGCTGTGTTCCAAGCCCTGGTTATTGACGTTCTCTGCGATGTTGAACCGGTGCATTTGTGTCTTCCTAATGACATCCTCGTTTCCTCAGCCCAAGAACACGTGCTTCACGTCTGAAATGTCCTCCAGCACCTCCTGGAGAACCAGCTTTTTGTGAAAAAGGAGAAATGCGAATTCCATCGCTACACCATCCCCTTCCTTGGTTACGTCATCGCTGCAGAGAATGTAAAGATGGATTCCGGGAAGGTGAGAGTGGTGGTGGATTTGCTTCAGCTTACGTCCAGAGTGCAGCTGCAACGTTTCCTGGGATTTGCCAAATTCTATAACCTCTTTATCCAGGGTTACATCACCCTGGCTTCTCCCCTGTCTGCACTCACCTCTCCCAAGGTTCTGTTCACATGGTCCCCTGCTGCTGACTTGGCCTTCCAGGACCTCAAGCACCGCTTCACCACTGCTCCCATATTGGTTCAACATGACCCGTCCCGTTAGTTCGTGGTGGAGGCCGATGCTTCGGATGTTGGAGTGGGGACTGTCCTGTCCCAGCGTTCTGCCCTGGACCTCAAGTTACAACCCTGTGCCTTCTTCTCCCATCGCCTCAATGCCATGGAGAGGAACTACAATGTGTGGAATTGTGAGCTTCTCTCAGTGAAGCTGGCTTTGGAGGAGTGGAGACACTGTTTGGAGGGGGCGAAACATCCATTCATCCTGGGAACGGACCAGAAGAACCTGGAATATCTCCGCACCACCAAGAGTCTCAATTCCAGGCAAGCTAGGTGGGCCCTGCTTTTCGCCCGGTTTAACTTCTCCCTCTCCTACCGACCAAGATCCAAGAAAATCAATCCGGATGCGCTGGTACACCACCATAGCCCCGATGCTACATCCTCAAACCACAAGACCATCCTTCCCACCTTGTGTCTGGCAATGGTACTCAGCTGGGGAACAGTGAAGCAGGTCCGTGAGGCACAGCGTTCCCAGTCGGGGGGTGGGGGGGACAGATAACGGGATGTTGGTGCCTGGCACTGTCCGCTCGTCCGTCCAGGAGTGGGCCCACTCCTCCAGGCTTGCCTGCCACCCGGCTGGTCTACTATAGTCCCGGACGTCTCCGCGTTCATCGCCGCCTGCACGGTCTGAGTGCAGAACAAGACTCCTCCGCAAGCTCCGGCTGATCTTCTTCAACC
The DNA here is from genome assembly GCF_023373465.1 of Oncorhynchus keta. NCBI lineage: Eukaryota > Metazoa > Chordata > Actinopteri > Salmoniformes > Salmonidae > Oncorhynchus > Oncorhynchus keta. Next base: position 26,732,966 of record NC_068454.1, on the reverse strand, counting down.
AATGCCTGTCCCTCACAATCCATGGTCTCACATCTCCCTGGACTTCGTCACAGGTCTTCCCCCGTCTGATGGCAACACGGCCATCCTGACAGTAGTGGACCGGTTTTCCAAAGCCGCCCACTTCATTCCTCTCCCCAAGCTACCCTCTGCCAAAGAGACGGCCCAGCTCATGATGCAGCATGTCTCCCGGATCTATAGACTCCTGGTGGACATGGTCTCCGACCGGGGACCTCAGTTCTCGTCTCTGTTCTGGAAGGCGTTCTGCACGCTCATTGGGTCGTCAGCCAGCCTGACCACCGGGTTCCACCCCAGTTAAACGGCCAGTTGGAGCAAGCCAATCAAGACCTGGAGATGACTCTTTGCTGCCTTGTCATCACCAACCCCACCAACTGGAGCCAGCAACTTGTGTGGGTTGAATACGCCTGCAACACCCTCCCTTGCTCTGCCACTGGGCTCTCGCCTTTTGAGTGTTCCCTGGGGTATCAGGGGCGGTCCTCTGAATTAGTTAACTCCAATCCCCTTTTTGAGTTTTCCTTCATTAAACAGTCCAAAATCACATTAAAAAATTGTGTAAACACTATCATACTCACTCATTCATCTTATACAACAATTAGATTTAAACCTCATATCTGAGGTTATTATATAAACAGTGTTATGGTAATGTGGCCACACCGTCTCCCATGATCTTCCCCAAGTTGTGACAAACGGACCAATTCGTAGCTGGAGTTTTCACCTATCTTTTATACTTTCTCCGGAACATGACATTTGTTCATACCTCAAGTTCTGTGAGGTGGAAGGATTTCCTTTGTCTCCATGAAAAACTACTCTCTATAACTGTGTGTCCATGTGGTCTTCTCAGGAATTTACGACCTCTGACCACAGCAGCCTAGTTGAAGGAGGCAAGGGGGAGGCAGAGGGAGAGGGGGATGGTTGCTATACTCAAAGAGGCCAATGTCATGACACTGCCCTTCCAGTACCTACAGTGAAATAATATTACTTCAGTAGTCCTCTATTATGATAAAAACAATTATATCTCATTTAGCTCTGTTGTGGAAATTCTACACAGGTACACTCAAAGTCAATCTTAAATGAATCATTCTTTATTGTCAGTTAACCGAAGAGGTTCCAACAAACTTGATGCACCATAGTACACGTCTGTCAGGAGCTCTGTTGGGCAGTCCCGTCAGATGTCTTATATACTGCTTGCACAGACAAGTTACATAGGGTTGGTTCCTGTATGTGTCTGGCACCGTCTCCTATCTTAACTTATAGAACATATTCTTGGTGTGCTGCCAGATGCTCCTACGGAGAGGGTCATGTCGCCCATCATATCTTTACCAAGCACATACAGGAACCAAGTATTATTTATGACAGGAAAGACAAGATTAACATTTTCAAGGCTATCTCATCACATGATAAATGTTCCATCACAGCTCATTAGTACACCCTTGTGATTAAATATATATGTATCTATTGTAGGTCCTAGGATACAACAATGAATCATGTTGAACTAACAAATACCCTCAAATGATTCCTTACCATTTAGAACAATGAACACCTTGTGAAACAGCTGTGGAATCCAACCTGGCAAGATTTATGATTTAAATATATAAACGTTAATATTTATTTGGTACAGTTGTGTCATACATTTTTTCACATATTATTTTTACACTCACGTGGTATCATAGACTGAAATACTGAATTCTGGTGTGTGGAATGGAGAGGAGGTGGCTGCTGTGTGGGTGGGAAGTTCTGCCTGTCGCTTGTTCTCAACAGCCAGCCAGTCTCGGAAGGGTGATTTGAAGAGGGAGACTGAAGTCCCGGCACTGCTGTACTCTCATTGTTCTGAGTGTTTGCAGTGCTAGTGTTTTTAGTTTATCTTTGTATCTCACATACTATATTGTGTGCCCAGTTTGATAGAGCAAGACAACTTTCTTAGCAGATAATGACAACATGACAATAACAGTAGGTGTAGATGTAATGAGAAGTTGGAGGGTGGTTGGTAATGGAGGACATGAGGTGGATCCATGTCTGAATGTTAGGCAGAGCCCATAGGTCCTGGAGAACAGGAGCAGAGTTAAAAGGAACAGGGTAGGAGACAGAGATGGAAACAATAAACACAAACAAGTTACACTTTACTGTGAGAAAATGTTATGGATTAGTGCAGTGTTATAAATGGGAGATGTGTACTTTTCAACCGTTTTTGAAGGTATAGCCTATCTTAAGCTGGTCCCCCTCCAACTCAGAGCACAGGGAATCAGACTGATCCAAACTCACTGGTTCTGGTGGATGGGATACCTCCTGCGGGCCTCGGACAGTCGATGGTCCTAAAGTCATTTGGAGAGATAAATTGAAGAAGTACATTTTAATAAGCTCAGCATATCTACCATTTCTTGCTTTCGCAAAAGTCAACCAAAGCTTAACATACTTTGTCTATTGGGCTTTACCGAAGTGTAGGGCGTCAGGGCTTTCAGTGGACGACAGTCCAACTGTTCCAACTGGAGAAGATTGTTGGCTTCCAACGAGGTAACCTTAGGAAGACAAAGAGAAAAATATCAGTTAGGGAAACTAAAATTAGCTTCAAGTTATTTTGTGTCCAAATGAAAATAGTTATTATATTAGATTTTTATATTCGCCTTAACAGATGACCCCAGCTAGGAGTGTCGTGGAAATTTCCTGTATTTACCAAATCATGAGAGCAAACCACACACAAGTCAGAGTTATCACAAAGTCCATCTTTAATTATATGAGCTCCATCACAACCCTGTGACTCTCAGATCAATTCAGTGTCTATAAATGAATTCTCTGAGAGTCCCTTACACATTGCAACTGAGATCCTTTATAGCAAAGACACACATAGCCAGACAGCATTGGCCATAATTTATCATTCAGCTTTGTCTCCTAAACTATGTTCTTTTCTCAAACTCAGAACCATAAAACAAATCCTCATATCAACAGGCATATATCAAATCCACCCTATCTCGACAAGATCACAGAGACACATTGACTGGCACACAGACATTGTGGAGCCAAGAGATACACGCTTGACCTCTCCCCTCTCTCCGGCCCAAGTAACTTAGTCCTGACAGAGAACAGATAATTGCAAACCCGGCCACAGTATTATACAAAAATAAACATTCTGATGAGAAGTAACTTACAAACATATTATGAATATTAAACATCTTACATATGTTACCAACTAATTCTGATTATTCCCCAACAGGAGCCAAAGAGCAGCGGGGTTTCGTCTTCCTTTCGTCCTTCTTTCAAACCAAGTCGTTTGCCCGGATGTCGAAGCACTTGGTCCCTTTCTTGATTGTCCTACGGTAGCTCTGCTTCTGTTTCTCCTGCGCCTTGTCGATATTCAGTCTCACCTTGAGTGATAACAGAAATAAATGCAATTATATTTAATTTTATTACAAATACATTTCTTACAAATCTTTTGGACGGCCAGAAAATATATTAACAGAGGACAATCATTTGTACATGGTTAAAAACATCCACATCTTTCTCAGCCTGTGCCTGAAGGTGGTCTTCCACCACATCAGGTGGGGTTTCAGTAAACTGAAAGTACATTATACAAAAATAGCGATAGACAAACAACAACACAAGGTCAATAACACATTTTAAAGACTACAGTATATGCTATAATTGCTTATATAATTGCATTGTTTACCTCAATCATCAGCTGTGGCTCCAGTCCGTACTGTAAGCGATTAGGGCGAGTACACGGTGGAGGCCTGGACGCTGCTGTTGTGTGCAAAGAGAATTACCTTCAGGTTGTCTTCCCACCATTGCTGGTACACGTCATGGGACTTGCCCATGGTAGTGTTGAGGGTCTGGTTGGTCTGTTCATCCGAACCTGGAGGAAGGGTAAGGAAAGGGATATCTATTGGCAATGGAAGTTTTAAAATATATCTTATTATGTACCATCGAAAATCAAAAACAAATTGTAAAAAATTAACAAAGCAAACCATTGGTGACAGAATATAACCTACAGTATAACATCGGTACCCTGTTCCAGAGTTCACGGGTGTTGAATATGTCCATCATCACCTTGGAGGTGGCCTCGCCAGTCCCATCCTTGATGGGTATCATAGAAAAACTAAATCCATTTTTGGTTCCAAGCACTCTTTTTATTTGATTACTGAAGGGAATTTAGAGTTCAGCACGTTCGCTTCCTTTACTGACCGTAATGGGTATTGCCTCCACCCACTTGGTAAAGTGATCGGTCGCCGTCAGACATCAGCTGTTGCCATCGATATCGTGAAGGGGCCAATGAGGTCCACCGCTAACATTTAAAGTGTTAGAAAGAAGATTTTATTCTTACCCGTAGCTGTGTCACACAGTATGCAGATTTTCATATTTGTAAGGATACTGACACACACACATTCTCTAATATTGAACACTTCTGTGGTCAAATAAAGCAACCATTACAAAACAACTAATCAGGGAAAATGTGAATTCTGAGACTTACTGATCATGTGCCATGGTGAAACAACCTTAATAGGCTTCAATTCCGACGCCACAGTCTTCATCGTCTCAAACATCTGGTAGGCTATAGACAGGTACTGACATTTAAGCACAAAGTGACAAATTGAAGCATTGTGTGCTCTTTGTTATGACATTCATTGAAATCATAATAATTTCAGATATAATAGAATGGGATTGATAAACAAAAGGTTGTTTCACTTGCCGAGCTGTCCACATCCTGGACAATCCCACGCCAGAAGAAGCGTAGTTTGATTTTGGCAGTAACGTGCTTCACCTCGAAATGGCCAACATGCATCTCAGTCAGTCCTGTGTGGATGGTCATCCTTCCTCCATAGGTACAGGTGATTGCCTAACAAGTTGGAAGAGAAGAGTTGCTGAAACACTCAAGTCTAAGTACATTTGCACTGCTGTCTTACTCACTTTGTTGCTCTCTCTCCATGTCTCTCTCTCTGTCTTCCACTCTCTTCCCACCCCTCTCTCTCCCTCCCTCTCTCACTTTCTTCTTTCTTTCTCTCTTTCTTCCTCTCTCTCCAAACTCTCTCTCTCTGTCTGTGTCTGTCGAATGAAGACACCTAGTTAAGAACAGCTGGAATTACCATAATTGCTTACACCTATCCATTTCATTGATCAGGTTTAACTTATAGCTAGATACAGCAATATGACAGACATATAAATTTGAAGTAGGTTGGAGACATTAAAACTCGTTTTTCAACCACTCCACACATTTCTTGTCAACAAACTATAGTTTTGGCAAGTGAGTTAGGACATCTACTTTGTGCATGACACAAGTAATTTTTCCAACAATTGTTTACAGACAGATTATTTCACTTATAATTCACTGTATCACAATTCCAGTGGGTCAGAAGTTTACATAAACTTAGTTGACTGTGCCTTTAAACAGCTTGGACAATTCCAGAAAATGATGTCATGGCTTTAGAAGCTTCTGATAGGCTAATTGATTCATTTGAGTCAATTGGAGGTGTACCTGTAGTTGAATTTCAAGGCCTACCCTTAAACTCAGTGCCTCTTTGCTTGACATCATGGGAAAATCAAAAGACATCAGCCAAGACCTCAGAAAGAAAATTGTAGACCTCCACAAGTCTGGTTCATCCTTGGGAGCAATTTCCAAATGCCTGAAGGTACCCCATTCATCTGTACAAACAATAGTACGCAAGTATAAACACATGGGACCACGCAGCCATCATACCGCTCAGGAAGGAGACGCGTTCTGTCTCCTAGAGATGAACGTACTTTGGTGCTAAAAGTGCAAATCAATCCCAGAACAATAGCAAAGGACCTTGTGAAGATGCTGGAGGAAACAGGAACAAAAGTATCTATATCGACAGTCAAATGAGTTCTATATCGACATAACCTGAAAGGCCGCTCAGCGAGGAAGAAGCCACTGCTCCAAACCGCCAAAAAAAGGCAGACTACGGTTTGCTACTGCACATGGGGACAAAGATTGTACTTTTTGGAGAAATGTCCTCTGGTCTGATGAAACAAAAATAGATCTGTTTGACCATAATGTTCATCATTATGTTTGGAGGAAAAAGGGGGAGGCATCATCCCAACCGTGAAGCACAGGGGTGGCAACATCATGTTGTGGGGGTGCTTTGCTGCAAGAGGGACTGGTGCACATTATAAAATAGATGGCTTCATGACGAAGGATAATTATGTGGGTATATTGAAGCAACATCTCAAGACATCAGTCAGGAAGTTAAAGCTTGGTCACAAATGGGTCTTTGAAATGAGATAATTATCCCAAGCAAACTTCCAAAGTTGTGGCAAAATGGCTTAAGGACAACAAAGTCAAGGTATTGGAGTGGCATCACAAAGCCTTGACCTCAATCCCATAGAAAATGTGTGGGCAGAACTGAAAAAGTGTGTGCGAGCAAGGAGGCCTACAAACCTGACTCAGTTACACCAGCTTTGTCAGGAGGAATGGGCCAAAATCCACCCAATTTATTGTGGGAAGCTTGTGGAAGGCTACCTGAAACATTTGACCCAAGTTAAACAATTTAAAGGCAATGCTACCAAATATGAATTGAGTGTATGTAAACTTCCGACCCACTGGGAATGTGTTGAAAGAAATAAAAGCTGAAATAAATAATTCTCTCTACTATTATTCTGACATTTCACAGTCTTAAAATAAAGTGGTGATCCTAACTGACCTAAGACAGGTAATTTTTACTACGATTAAATGTCAGGCTTTGTGAAAAACTGAGTTGAAATGTATTTGTCTGCGGTGTATGTAAACTTCCGACATCAACTGTAGATTCAACAATAATTTAAGCTTTCTGCCATTATAAGACATGTCTATGTCCTGGAAAGTTGGCTGTTTATTAAAGATTTTATTTATTTTTACTTAACCTTTATTTAACTAGTCTTTATTTAACTTAGTTAGTTAAGAACAAATTAATATTTACAAAAACGGCCTACCAAAAGCCTAAAGGCCTCCTGTTTGGACAGGGCATGGGATAAAAAATGTCATATAGAAATATAGGACAAAACACACATCATGGCCTACAGTAAGACAACAACATAGCAAAGCAGCAACACATAATAGCACAGCATGGTAGCAACACAACATGACAACAACATGGTAGCAACACAACATGGTAGTAGCATAAAACATGGTACAAACATAATTGGGCACATACAACAGCACAAAGGGCAAGAAGGTAGAGACAACAATACATAATGTAAAACTGCGCAACTGTCAGTAAGAGTGTCCATGATTGAGTCTTTGAATGAAGAGATTGAGATAAAACTGTCCAGTTTGAGTGTTTGTTGCATTTCGTTCCAGTCACTAGCTGCAGCGAACTGAAAAGACGAGCGACCCATGGATGTGTGTGATTTGGGGACCTTTAACAGAATATGACTGGCAGAGCGGGTGTTGTATGTGGAGGATGAGGGCTGCAGTAGATATCTCAGAAAGAGGGAAGTGAGGCCTATTAGGGTTTTGTAAATAAGCATCAACCAGTGGGTCTTGCAATGAGTATACAGAGACGACCAGTTTACAGAGGAGTATAGAGTGCAGTGATGTGTCCTATAAGGAGCGTTGGTGGCAAATCTGATGGCCGAATGGTAAAGCACATCTAGTCGCTCGAGAGCACCCTTACCTGCCGATCTATAAATTATATCTCCGTAATCTAGCATGGGTAGGATGGTAATCTGCATCAGGGTTAAAAGAGGAGCGATTACAATAGAGGAAGCTGGGGTGAAAGAGGAGCGAATACAATAGAGGAAACCAAGTCTAGATTTAACTTTAGCCTGCAGCTTTGATATGTGCTGAGAGAAGGACAGTGTACTGTCTAGCCATACTCCCAAGTACTTGTACAAGCTCTAAACCCTCAGAGCTAGTAATCACACCGGTGGTGAGAAGTGCATTCTTCTTACCAAACCTTTGTTTTGGAGGTGTTCAGAACAAGGTTAAGGGTAGAGAAAGCTTGTTGGACACTAGGAAAGCTTTGTGTAGAGCGTTTAACACAAAATCTGGGGAGGGGACAGCTGAGCATAAGACTATCATCTGCATATAAATGGATGAGAGAGCTTCCTTATGCCTGAGCTATGTTTTTGATGTAAATTGAGAAGAGCGTGGGGCCTAGGATCGAGCCTTGGGGGTACTCCCTTGGTGACAGGCAGTGGCTGAGACAGCAGATGTTCTGACTTTATACACTGCACTCTTTGAGGGAGGTAGTTAGCAAACCAGGCCAAAGATCCCTCAGAGACACCAATACTCCTTAGCCGGCCGACATGAATGGAATGGTCTACCGTATAAAAAGCTTTGGCCAAGTCAATAAAAATAGCAACACAACATTGCTTAGAATAAATGGCGACGTCATTGAGGACCTTTAAGGTTACAGTGACACATCCATGACCTGAGAGGAAACCAGATTGCGTACCTGAGAGAGTACTATAGACATCAAGAAAGCCAGTCAGTTGATTATTGACAAGTTTTTTCGGCACGTGATAAACATGGCAAAATAGAAAGTCTATAACAGTTAGGATCAGCTTGATCTCCCCCTTTAAATGAGGGAAAAACTGTGGCTGCCTTCCAAGCCATGGAAACCTCCCCAGAGAGGAGAGACAGGTTAAAAAGGTCAGAGATAGGCTTGGCGATGATAGGGGCAGCAACCCGAAGGAAGAAAGGGTCTTAACTATCTGACCCAGATGTTTTTGGGGGTCAAGTTTAAGGAGCTCCTTTTGCACCTAGGACTCAGTGACTGCCTGCAGGGAGAAACTTTGTAGCAGGCAGGGGGAAAAGAGGGAGAAGCATCGGTGCTGGTCGCATTAGAATGGGTGGGAGATGAGGACAGGCAAGGATGCATGTCTGAGTCAAATAGGAATCCTGACTTAAGTAAAACCTCTTAGAGCTACCCCCCTACTTTTTTCAATTTCCGCCTGAAGACATACCCAAATCTAACTGCCTGTCGCTCAGGCACAGAACCAAGGATATGCATATCATTGGTACCATTTGAAAGAAAACACTCTGAAGTTTGTGTAAATGTGAATTGAATGTAGAAGAATATAACACAATATATCTGGTTTAGATAATACATTTACATTTTATAATACAAATAGATTTTTATTGCTGTATCATCACCTTTAAAATGAACAAGACAAAACAAACATTCAGATAGGATGATGGGGACAATTTCAGTGAAAAACATAAGAGGGCAACAGTACTTGTGCAAAGTTTCAGAATGATAACTTCCAAAATGAGTGTGCTACATGACATTTATCATGAAGTCGCCGAGGTGTCCCACACAAGTTGCCCAAATGTACCCAAGTGGCCAAATTGGTGAAGTTATACATTTTGAATGGAATAACTATATACAAAATACCAAAATGGTATTCTAACACACCCCCCCAAAAAAATTTGAAAAAACATGAAGAAAAAAAATACATTTACAAAATAACACTTTCAATATTTGGAAGACCCTCAGTCCTCTACACTATATTGTTCTGCTGATGCCAGGTGCCATAGCAGTCTCTTTCTGCTGTAAAGCAGAGGGTCACCAAGCATGTGGTGCAGGTGATGGGGGACTTCATTTTGCAAAGAACACAGCGACGCATCCATGCTGTGCCCTTTTGGCCCTGAGGCACATCCATGCCTGCAGAAATACATTTGGGCAGATGAACACCACTTGTGGCAGGAGCTGGATGAACCAGCTTCAGTGGGGGATGGACACCTCGGCACTGGGGGCTCCCATTCAGAGTCAGTTTCACATATGAGCCCTGTATCAACAGGTATAATAAACAGATATATATAGAGTACAGGGAACATAAGGTTTAATATATTATTATAGACATGCTAGATCTACTGTCTAATTTATATTATGACATTTCAGCTAGATCTACTGTCTCTATTATATTATGACAGACCAGCTGTATCTACTGTCTCCATTTCACTTTGGCCATTGTTGTGGGCCTGCCCTCCCATCAACAGCCTCAAATAGGCTATTTCATTTCACAAATAATATTTTATATTATTAATTTCAAACAACGGCATTAGTATGAGAAGAACTTACCAGTCCAAAACGATGTCCTCTCCGTTCAAAAAATATTCCTCAATTTGGGAATCGCGAAATTGATCGAGGACGATTCATTTGTTCTAAAATTGTGTGTACATCTGTATATCTAGACTTAGATTTAGCTTTCCCTGACTTAGTCGCCATACTGATTGATATATAAACAGCTGAATATGCGCTTTACCAAAACAATGCTGTGCGCAACATGCGTGGCTCCTTCCGGTATGAATCGTCAATGGCGAATGAACCTCTTTACGCCAGAGTTTACTACATGGGTTGGTCTTCCAACACATAAACATTACATATTGCCGTTTACTTCAGCTCATTGGCTATCTACCCAGCTAGATTTCAAGACGATCAGTGGTCATTGGGTTAAAATACAGTCAATCAACGAAACAGCGGGCATATCATTGGTGCACAATGATGTCATTACTTGTTGTCTTCAAATCGGTTTCTTTCAGTCAATACGTCCAGCGAAATGACCCATCAGGTTTGGTTGTATTACAAACAAGGGTCACCAAGCATGTGGTGCAGCTGATGTTACAAACAAACCAGTTGATCGCAATGAAACCAAACATGACTGGAAAAGTCACATTTTGTGTGTGTATTTACCTCAAATGTGTCGTCGAAAATGGAATGAGACAGAATTCACGACACAAGCGGTTCACAAAATATTTCGTGTTAGGCTATAAAAATGGATTTTATCAAACAAAAGACCATTCATTGTGTAACAATGAGCATTGGGATTGCAAACAGAGGAAGATCGTCAAAGGTAAACAATTTATTTTATTGTAGTTCGTGATTTTGTTATGCCTGTGCTGGTTGAAATAGTTGTTTTTTTATTGGGGCTCTATCCTCAGATAATCGCATCGTATTCTTTCACAGTAAATCCTTTCTTAAATCTGACAACGCAGTTGGATTATCAAGATACTAGGCTTTCGAAACTTGTGAGACACTTGTATTTTCATGAATGTTTAATATGACTATTTATGTAGCGATCACCGTATGTTGTCGAATTTCATCCCGCTACCGTGTTCGGTGTGCAGAGAGGTTAATGAAGTGGTGATTAAAGAGCTCAGCCATGTGCTTCTTGTCAGTAACAACCACATCATCAACATTAAGGGACATGGGCAGGTGTGAGGAGAAGGGATTATTTTCCAGGTCTTTAACCGCTTTCCAGAAATTCTTGGAGTTAGACCCATAGAGAGAGAACTGCTCCTTAGAGTAACTATCTTTGGCCTTCCGGATAGCCTGAGTGTACTTATTTCTCATTTGCCTGAACGAGAGCCAGTCAGCCTGAGTATGCGTGTACCGAGCCTTTCGCCAAATGCAATTTTTGAGGTGGAGTAACTCTGCAAGATCAAGGTCAAACCAGGGGCTGAACCTGTTTTTAATTCTCATTTTCTTTATGGGGGTGTGTTTCAATACCACTGAAAATATCAAAAAAGAAGGTCAAAGCATCTTTGACAGAAGGGATCAAGCTGATTCTATACCATTTTACAGAGGCCAGTTCATGAAGGAAAGCTTGCTCATTAAAGTTTTTTAGCACGCGTCTATGACAAATCAGGACAGGTAATTTCATTGAGCAGCCATCACAAACACATGCTGTAAAACAGTGATCACTAAGGTCATTACAGAAAACACCAAACTGATACCTATCAGGATTATTTGTGAGGATAACGTTGAGGAGAGTAGCCTTTTCTGGAGTGTTTGGAGTCATACCTTGTGGGATTGGTAATAATCTGAGAAAGATTTAGGGAGTCCCATTACTCATAGGCTTGGTCAGGTGGTTTAAGCATGTCCCAGTTTAGGTCACCTAGCAGGACAAATTCAGATTTAGTGTAAGGGGCCAGGACAGAGCTGAGGGCAGGTAGGGTACAGGCCAGTGCTGATGGACTATGATAGCACCCAGCAACAGTCAACAAAGAGCTATTTGAAAGTTTAATGCTTAAAACCAGCTAATTAAATTGTTTGAGCACGGACTTGGTGGAGACAACCGAGCACTGAAGGTGATCCTTGGTAAAGATTGCCACTACCCCACCTTTGGAAGATCTGTCTTGCCGAAAAAGGTTATAACCAGAAAGTTTAACATCAGTATTCAAAACACTCTTCCTTAATTAACCACGTCTCAGTAATGACCAACACATCTGGATTAGAGCTGTGAACGAACCCACGCTTTCAATTGACCCATTATAGGTAATAAGCTTCTAGTGTTAACGTGCAGAAAACCCATATCAGGATAAAGGTAAGACCCAGATGCAGACGGTGTCGAAGTAACAATGTTTATTACAGCAACAGGGGCAAAGGTACAGGATGGCAGACAGGCTCAGGGTCAGGTCAGGCAGAGGATCGGTAATCCAGAGGTGGGGCAAAGGTACAGGATGGCAGACAGGCTCAGGGTCAGGTCAGGCAGAGGATCGGTAATCCAGAGGTGGGGCAAAGGTACAGGATGGCAGACAGGCTGAGGGTCAGGTCAGGCAGAGGTCGGTAATCCAGAGGTGGGGCAAAGGTACAGGATGGCAGGCAGGGTCAGGGACAGGCAGAGTGGTCAGGCGGGCGGGCTCAGTGTCAGGACAGGCAAGGGTCAAAACCAGCAGAACGAGAAAAGAGAGGCTGGGAAAAAGCAGGAGCTGAAATAGAAAACGCTTGTTGACTTGACAAACAAGATGAACTTGCAACAAAGAAACAGAGAACACCGATGTAAATACACAGGGGATAATGGGGAAGATGGGCGACACCTGGAGGGGGGTAGAGACAATCACAAAGACTGGAAGCAGATTGAAACAGATCAGGGTGTGACAACCCAAGTCAGAATTGGAGATGGCAACAGTAGATGGGCCAGGGTGTACATGCACATTTCCAGATATCATCAACAGTAATACAATCAAAGCACATCAGAGGACAGAGAGAGCTCTGCAGTGCTGATTTATGACATCTGAATGTGCATTAGATGTCAAAAAGATCATATTGTACAGCAATTTCATCAGGTAACATGAATACAAAGCCGGCGAGAGGAGGTTAGAATAGGATGGGAGGGAGAGACATGCCAGGGCAGACAGTGAACAGATCACCAGGTGGAATCCAAGCAGCAGAGCAGCAGGCAACAGGAGTAGGTGTCTCACCCACTTGGGAGAAGCATTTATTTCTAGAGGCAGATTTCTTGTAGAAAATGCAAGGGATGGTCTTTGAAAAGCAGGAGAGGGCTTCAAAGAGGGCTTCAAAGACTCCTGCAACTTGTTGAGCCCAAAGACCTTGACACCTCTCACTTCACACCTTAGTGCCCAATTGAAGTTGTATCTGGTCTGTCCTAGCATGCCTGGCAGCCTTAACTCAGCATTTATTCCCCATACAGTACAATATATTATTGTAATATGCTTTTTTTTCTTTTTCTTGGCTTTTGAAAATATCAGACCAAACACTACTCACTCAATTCCAGGTTGGATGGTGTCCTCAGGTCTCTGCTGTTTGTTTGCTAGAGCACCCTCCATATAGCTTGGAAAGGGAAATCCTTGATAGCAGTAATCCCTCCAGGTATCTTTTGCCAAAATTAGGTTGTATGTTTGGAGTTTTGATCTGGAGCAAAGACCATGCTGTTACTTAAGTCATCCTAATCACATTTGCGCATGTTAGCTCACCCGTCCCGGTATAAAGGACACCGATCCTGTAGAGGTTATTAAACACAACCATTATGTTTCAAGTTCAAATCAGGATATAGGAAATTAGGATAAATTAGGAAATAAAATTCTTGCTAACTTCACCCATATTTGATTATTGCAAAAAAAGTAGTGTGTAGTTCCAGTAGTTAACTACACCGCTACATGGCAAAATAAAGGTAATTCACTACAAAAACACTACCTTGATTTGAATTTACTACCACCAAGCTACTGCAAAATGTAGTTCAATTGCCAACATGTAGTTCACTATTCCCCAACACTGCCAGGTAAACAGTTGTGCAGCAGACCAAGAATCCCAGGAGTATCTTTACAGGCTGTTTCAGTATCTCTGCCTCGCGGTGGACAGAACAGAAAAGACAAAAATCAAAAAACAAGTTGGCCAATATGTTGAGAATGGCGTGAGGCCTGTTGACTATAGCAAAGGTCAAGACATCCATCTTGATACAGGTATGCTTAATTTCTGACAAGAGAGAGGAATATGTTGGCAGGGATATCTTCTCTCTCAGCTTCCAGGTGCTCAGCACCTCACCAGTGCCAGGGATTTCAGGGTCTCACTCAGGCAACAACAGATCAAAGGAAGTGTAGCATAACCTATTTACATCATAGATACAGAAATTAATGAGCTGTAACAAACTAAAAAACAAACAATGTAAATGTAGAACATTACATGAGCTTCATAAGGCATTAATAAAATGATCTTAGTGCCTTCAGAAAATATTAATACTTCTTGACCTATTCTACATTTTGTTCTCATAGCCTGAATTCAAAATGGATTAAATATATTTTTCTACACACAATACCCCAAAATGACAAAGTTAAATTAAAACTGCCCACATTCCACATCTTCTATTGTAAGCAACTCCAGTGTAGATTTGGCCTTGTGTTTTAGGTTATTGTCCTGCTAAAAGGTGAATCTTATCTCCCAGTGTCTGGTGGAAAGTAGAATGAACCAGGTTTTTCCCTCTAGCATTTTGCCTGTGCTATGCTCCATTGCATTTCTTTTTCATCCTGAAAAACTCCCGTCCTTAACGATTACAAGCATACCCAAAGCAAGATGCTGTCACCACTATGCTTGAAAATATATAGAGTGGTACTCAGTAATGTGTTGTATGGGATTTACTCCAAACATAACATTTAATTTCCCTATCTTACAGATAATTGTAGAAGTGGGGTAGAGAGATGAGGTAGTGTCTCAAAAAACATGTTAAATACTATTATTGCACACAGAGTCCATGCAACTGATCATGTGACTTGTTAAATACATTTTATCAGTTTGCATAACAAAGGGGTTGAATACTTATTGACTCAAGACATTTCAGCTTTTTATTTGTAATTCAATCAAATGTATTTATTAAGTCCTTTTTACATCAGCCGACGTCACAAAGTGCTATGCAGAAAGCCAGCCTAAAACCCCAAACAGTAAGCAGTGCAGATGTAGAAGTAAGGTGGCAAGGAAAAACTCCCCAGAAAGGCAGGAACCTAGGATGAAACCTAGAGAAGAACCGGGCTCTGATGGGTGACCAGTCCTCTGACTTTGCCGGGTGGAGAGTACATGGCCAACATGTTCAAACGTTCATAGATGACCAGCAGGGTCAAATAATAATAATCACAGTGGTTGTATAGGGTGCAACCTCAGGAGTAAATGTCAGTTGGCTTTTCATAGCCGATCATTCAGAGTTAGAGACAGCAGGTGCGTTAGAGAGAGAGTCGAAAACAGCAGGCCCAGGATAAGGTAGCACATCCGGTAAACAGGTCAGGGTTCCATAGCCACAGGCAGAACCGTTGAAACTGGAGAAGCAGCATGACCAGGTGGACTGGGGACAGAAAGGAGTCATCAGGCCAGGTAGTCCTGAGGCATGGTCCTGGACTCAGGTCCTACGAGAGAAGAGAGAAAAGAGAGAGAGAGAGTTAGAGGGAGCATACTTAAATTCACACAGAACATCAGATAAGACAGGAGAATGCCAAGTATAGCCCACGGCACAACCCCCAGGGGGGCGCCAACCCGGGACAGGAAGACCACGTTGGTGACTCAACCTACTCAGTGACGCACCCCTCCTAAGGATGGCATGGAAGAGCACCAGTAAGCCAGTGACTCAACCACAGTAATAGGGTTAGAGGCAGAGAATCCCAGTGGAGAGAGGGGAACCAGCTAGGCAGAGACAGCGAGGGCGGTTTCGTCGCTCCAGTGCCTTTCCGTTCACCTTTGTACCCCTGGACCAGACTACACTCAATCATAGGACCTACTGAAGAGATGAGTCTTCAATAAAGACTTTAAGGTTGAGACCGAGTCTGAGTCTCTCACATGGATAGGCAGACCATTCCATAAAAATGGAGCTCTATAGCAGAAAGCCCTGCCTCCAACTGTTTGCTTAGAAATTCAAGGGACAACAAGGAGGCCTGTGTCTTGTGACCGAAGCATACGTGTAGGTATGTACGGCAGGACCAAATCGGAAAGATAGGTAGGAGCAAGCCCATGTAATGATTTGTATGTTAGCAGTAAAACCTTGACATAATTCATTTGTAAACATAAAACATAATTCTACTTTGACATTGTGTGTATTTTAAATTCAGACTTTAACACAACAAAATGTGGAAAAAGTCAAAGGGTGTGAATACTTTCTGAAGGCACTGTATATGCAGTCAGTGTTGACAGGGCGATTACACTTTTTATTGGGGCCTGATGGACTACAACAACAATTCTGAAGGGATCTTGTCCAACTCACAGATTTACAGTTTTCTGAGGTATATCTATTAGGGAGGCATGGTATATCGTCCTTCATATCGTTATCAGGCGATAATGGCTAGAAAAACATAATATCAGTATTGAATCACCTGGAATGAGTTAACCATCTTTATAATATTTTTCTGCAAAACTGACAGATGCCCAACTGAAGCAGTTTAATATTGGAGAAAAACAAAAAAAGGTACAGTGTAGCACATGCCTGGGATATGGAAAACACCTTAAATGTACTGTAACCTGGTTTGCATCTAGGATACAGATGGAAAACACAGGGCCAAGTCAACAAGTAAAAATAAATAAAAAAAAGGAAAAATAAATTAACACAGTATACTACTCATTTGTAAAACAGGTTATCACATAGCTACATTATGGAGCAGTTTCACAGACCCAGATTAAATGAAGATAACTAATTATTCCTTTAATGTTAATCTCTAGTGGACAGACGTATAAAATGAGTAGCTGACGCCACTTCATGTGATATTAGTTCTGGGTTGAGAAAATGTTCTAACTAGACTAGCGAAGTCTCCGCCCCTCTAAACTGAAACTCTGACAGTTTCGGGCAAGTCTACGGCCAAATATCCCTTTCCCTTTCATAATTCAAAAGATGTGAGCACCTGCAAAATCGTGATTTGTCCAAATGATCAGTTACTTTTTAGTTGTCAATTTCCAGAGTCTGTCGACAAATACTACATTAATTTACGTTACCTGCATCTGTCCAAGAGCCATTACAGTACCACACAACTTCAATGACCTTACAGTCTGTACAGTCTGCAATACCTATTTTGCCAACTGGGCTGGACCCCATTTACAGCCGGTATGGGGTACGGAGCCCTTCCGATTCTTCACGACTGGACTACCGACGGTATCTGCTCGAGGGGGTCACTCAACTGGCTCCTTCATCGCGACGTCCCTTGAATGCCTATCTGCTAGCCGCGGCCCGCTAGCTGTCTAGAGCATATCGGACTGTTCGCTAATAGGTCCATCGGCCAATTTCTCGCGCCACTATTTCTGTTTTGCCATTCGGCCTGGGCCCCTTTTACTACACAAAGCCCTGCTTGTCCATCATGACTGGACTACCAACGTAATCTGCCCGAGGGTTTTTTTCCCAACAGGCCCCTCCATCGCGACATCCCCTGAATGCCCATCTGCTAGCCTGCTAGCCACGGACCGCTAGCTGTCTAGAGCATATTGGACTGTTAGCTGAATAGATCCATTTGACAGTTGGACTGGACCCCTCTGCTACAAGAAACCCAAATAATCCATCACGACTGGTCTATTGACGGAACCTCACGAGGAGGCTAAACTTGACTGTAGAGGCTCTAGCCCTGCTCGATATGCCTTAACCAATAATTTAGTTCCACCACCCACATGCGATGACGTCACCTGGTTTAAATGTTTCTAGAGACGATATCTCTCTCTTCATCACTCAATGCCTAGGTTTACCTCCAATGTACTCTCTTCCTACCATACCTTTGTCTATACATTACGCCTTGAAGCTATTCTATCGCACCCAGAAACCTGCTCCTTACTCTCTGTCCGAACTTACTAGGGGACCAGTTGTTATAGCCTTTAGCCGTACCCTTATCCTACTCCTCCTCTGTTCCTCTGGTGATGTAGAGGTTAATCCAGGACCTGCAGTGCCTAGCTCCACTCCTACTCCCCAGGTTCTCTCATTTGTTGACTTCTGTAACCGTAAAAGCCTTGGTTTCATGCATGTTAGCCTTAGAAGCCTCCTCCCTAAGTTTGTTTTATTCACTGCTTTAGCACACTCTGCCAACCTGGATGTTTTAGCTGTGTCTGAATCCTGGCTTAGGAAAACCACCAAAAACCCTGAAATTTCCATCCCTAACTATAACATTTTCCACCAAGATAGAACTGGCAAAGGGGGTGGAGATGCAATCTACTGCAGAGATAGCCTGCAGAGTTCCAACTATCCAGGACTGTACCCAAACAATTCGAGCTTCTACTTTTAAAAATCCACCTTTCCTGGAACACGTCTCTCACCATTGCCACTTGCTATAGACCACCCTCTGCCCCCAGCTGTACCCTGGGCACCATATGTGAACTGATTGCCCCCATCTATCTTCAGAGATCATGCTGCTAGGTGACCTAAACTGGGGCATGCTTAATACCCCGGCCATCCTACAATCTAAGCTTGTTGCCCTCAATCTCACACAAATTATCAATGAACCTACCAGGTACAACACCAAATTCGTAAACACGGGCACCCTCATAAATATCATCCTAACCAACCTGCCCCCCCAATACACCTCTGCTGTTTTCAACCAAGATCTCAGCAATCTCTGCCTCATTGCCTGCATCCGCAATGGATCTGCGGTCAAACGACCACCCCTCATCAATGTCAAACGCTCCCGAAAACACTTCAGCGAGCAGGCCTTTAACCTGTTAGTCCTATAGGGGCAGTATTTCATTTTTGGATAAAAAGACGTGCCCGTTTTAAGCGCAATATTTTGTCACGAAAAGATGCTCGACTATGCTTGGAATTGATAGTTTTGGAAAGAAGACACTGACGTTTCCAGAACTGCAAAGATTTTCACTGTGAGTGCCATAGAACAAAATCTACAGGCAAAACCAAGATGTTTGAGTGACCAGGAAATCAACAGGATTTCTGGAGGCACGTTTTCCATGATCTCCTTATATGGCTGTGAATGCGACAGGAATGAACGGACACTTCCTATCGTTTCCCCCAGGTGTCTGCAGCATTGTGACGTATTTGTAGGCATATCATTGGAAGATTGACCATAAGAGCCTACAATTACCAAGTGTCCCGCACGGTGTCTGCGTGGAAATTGGTGCGCAAAAGTCAGGTACCAGTATTTTCCCATCCTAATCAGAGAAGAATGCACGCTTCCAGGGAAGGCATTTCAATGAAGAGATATGACAAAACACCTTGAGGATTGATTCAAACAACGTTTTCCATGTTTCAGTCGATATTATGGAGTTAATTCGGAAAAAAGTTCGACGTTTAGGTGACTGAATTTTCGGTTAGTTTCGGTAGCCAAATGCATAGTAACAAAACGGAACGTTGTGTCCTACACAAGCATCTTTCAGGAAAAACTGGACATCTGCTATGTAACTGAGTCTCCTCATTGAAACATCTGAAGTTCTTCAAAGGTAAATTATTTTATTTGATCCCTTTGCTGGTTTTTGTGAATGTTGCGTGCTAAATGCTAACGCTAAATGCTAAGCTAGCTATCACCACTCTTACACAAATTATTGATTTTCTCTGGTTCTAAAGCATATTTTGAAAATCTGAGACGACAGGATTGTTAAGAAAAGGATAAGCTTGAGGACAGGCATATTTATTTAATTTCATTTGCAATTTTCAGAAATCGCTAATGTTGCGTTATGGTAATGAGCTTGAGGCTGTAGTCACGATCCCGCATGCGGGATGGGGCGGCCTTGGCCAGGGTATCCTGGAAAGATATTTACCTCATCCCGTTAGTAGAGGATGCCTGGTTATTCTTTAAAAGTTCCTTCCTCACCATCTTAAATAAGCATGCTCCATTAAAAAAAAAAATTGAGCCAGGAACAGATTAGCCCTTGGTTAACTCCAGACCTGCCTGCCTTTGACCAGCACAAAAACATCCTGTGGCGTTCTGCATTAGCATCGAATAGCCCCTGTGATATACAACTTTTCAGGGAAGTTAGGAACCAATATACACAGTCAGTTAAGGAAAGCTAGCTTTTTCAAACAGACATTTTCATCCTCAAAAAGGTTCTGGGACAATGTACAGTACCTCCTTCCAGCTGCCCATTACACTGAGGCTAGGAAACACTGTCACCACCGATAAATCCACCATAATTGAGAATTTCAATAAGAATCTTTCTACGGCTGGCCATGCTTTCCACCTGGCTGCCCCTACCCCAGTCTTTTGCCCGGCACCCCCCACAGCAACTCACCCAAGCCTCCCCCATTTCTCCTACACCCAAATCCAAATAGCTGATGTCTGAAAGAGCTGCAAAATCTGGACCCCTACAAATCAGCCGGGCTAGACAATCTGGACCCTCTCTTTCTAAAATGATCTGCTGAAATTGTTGCAACCCCTATTACTAGCCTGTTCAACCTCTCTTTCGTATCGTCTGGGATTACCATAGATTGGGAAGCTGCCACGATCATCCCCCTCTTCAAAGGGGGAGACACTAGACCCAAACTGCTACAGACCTATTTCTATCCTACCCTGCCTTTCTAAGGTCTTTGAAAGCCAAGTTAACAAACAGATTACCGACCATTTCGAATCCCACCGTACCTTCTCCGCCATGCAATCTGGTTTCAGAGCTGGTCATGGGTGCACCTCAGCCACGCTCAAGGTCCTAAACGATATCATATCCGCCATCAATAAGAGACATTACTGCGCAGTCCTATTCATCGACCTGGCCAAGGCTTTAGACTCTGTCAATCACCACATTTTTAAAATCGGCAGACTAAACAGCCTTGGTTTCTCAAATGACTGCCTCACCAACTACTTCTCTGATAGGGTTCAGTTTGTTAAATCGTAGGGCCTGTTATCTGGACCTCTAGCAGTCTATGGGGGTGCCACAGGCTTCAATTCTCAGGCCGACTCTCTTCTCTGTATAGATCAATGATGTCGCTCTTGTTTCTGGTGATTCTCTGACCCACCTCTACGGAGACGGCACCGTTCTGTATACTTCTGGCCCTTCTTTGGACACTGTGTTAATTAACCTCCAGACGACCTTCAACGCCATACAACTCTCCTTCTGTTGCCTCCAACTGCTCTTAAATGCAAGTAAAACTAAATGCATGCTCTTCAACCGATCGCTGCCAGCACCTGCCCGCCCGTCCAGCATCACTACTCTGGACGGTTCTGACTTAGGTATTTGTAGTTGTCCACATATTCTAGGTGTCTGGTTAGACTGTAAACTCTCCTTCCAGACTCACATTAAGCATCTCCAATCCATAATTAAATCTAGAATTGGCTTCCAATTTCGCAACAAAGCATCCTTCACTCATGCTGCCAAACATACCCTCGTAAAACCATCCTACCGATCCTCGACTTCGGCGATGTCATTTACAAAATAGCCTCCAACACCCTACTCAACAAATTGGATGCAGTCTATCGCAGTGCCATCCGTTTCGTCACCAAAGGCCCATATACTACCCACCATTGCGACCTGTACGTTCTCGTTGGCTGGCCCTTGCTTCATACTCGTCGCCAAATCAACTGGCTCCAGGTCTTCTACAAGTCTCTGCTAGGTAAAGCCCCGCTTTATCTCAGCTCTCTGGTCACCATAGCAGCACCCACCCGTAGCACGCACTCCAGCAGGTATATCTCACTAGTCACCCCCAAAGCCAATTCCCCCTTTGGCCGCCTTTCTTTCCAGTTCTCTGCTGCCAATGACTGGAATGAACTGCAAAAATCACTGAAGCTGGAGACTCATATCTCCCTCACTAGCTTTAAGCACCAGCTGTCAGAGCAGCTCACAGATCACTGCACCTGTACATAGCCCACCTGTAATATAGCCCATCCAACTACCTCATCCCCATACTGTATTTATTTATTTATTTATTTATCTTGCTCCTTTGCACCCCAGTATCTCTACTTGCACATTCATCTTCTGCATATCAATCACACCAGTGTTTAATTGGTATATTGTAATTACTTTGCCACCATGGCCTATTTCTTGCCTTATCTTACCTCATTCGATTTTTTTTACTGTATTATTGACTATATGTTTGTTTATTCCATCTGTGACTAAAGTGTTGTTGTGTCGAACTGCTTTGCTTTATTCTTGGCCAGGTTGTAAATGAGAACTTGTTCTCAACTAGCCTACCTAGTTAAATAAAGGTGAAGTGATGAAAAATTAATTACAAAAAAATCCAGGTGAAAGCTATGATCCCTTATTGATGTCACTTGTTAAATCCACTTCCATCAGTGTAGATGAAGGGGAGGAGACAGACTGAAGGATTTTTAAGCCTTGAGATAACTGAGACAAGGATTGTGTTTGTCTGCCATGCAGAGTGTGAATGGTCAAGACAAAATATTGATGTGTCTTTGAATGGGGTATGGTAGTCGTTGGCAGGCACACCAGTTTGAGTGTGTCAAGAACTAAAATGCTGATGGGTTTTTCACGCTCAACAGTTCCCTGCGTGTATAAAAAAAATGGTCCACCACGGAAAGGACATCCAGCCAACTTGACAACTGTGGGAAACATCAGAGTCAACATAGGCCAGTATCCCTGTGGAACACTTTGGTCACCTTGTAGTCCATGCCCCAACAAATTGAGGCTATTCTGAGGGACAAGGGGGGTGCAACTCAATATTAGAAAGGTGTTCTTAATGTTTTGTATACTCTGTGTATGTGTATTCATTGTATTTATGGTATAGAGCTGTGGGCAGGAATAATCTTGGTGTTGTATGAAGAAATCATCCACATGGAAGATGAAAGTAGAGCAAATGCTCAGTATGGGTGATTCCCAATATAATCTCCTTTCTCCTGGAGTGTGTACTCTTTCACCACTTCCCACACATCTAAAAGCATTGGATTGGTGGAGACATGGGCTACTGGGAGTTTCCACACTATTTCTTATACCAGTCATTTCCTTTCAAATCCGGGAAGGAAAGTGAACAAGTGCACACTTTTGGATGGAAGTAGCAGATCATTTGGACATAGCCCATATCACTATGAGATGAACAACACATAATGTCTGTATGTACAATTGCTGTCAGATGTCAGATGAGGCTTAACCCAAACCCCTGCCTTGTGGCTATGCCAGGTCCATTTTTTTTTTTTTTTTTTACCTTTATTTAACCAGGCAAGTCAGTTAAGAACACATTCTTATTTTCAATGACGGCCTAGGAACAGTGGGTTAACTGCCTGTTCAGGGGCAGAACGACAGATTTGTACCTTGTCAGCTCGGGGGTTTGAACTTGCAACCTTCTGGTTACTAGTCCAACGCTCTAACCACTAGGCTACGCTGCCGCCCCTACAGGGGTTTGGGGTAGCCCATGAGCCCTACAGGGACATGCTATCCTTCTCCACGCAATCTGTGACTTATGTTCACAAGATAATAACCAGAGACCTATAAGGTTACCAGTAGAGGCTGCTGAGGGGAGGACGGCTCATAATAATGAGCGGAACAGAGCAAATGGAATGTTATCAAACACATAGAAACCATGCGTTTGATGTATTTTCTACCATTCCACTGATTTTGCTCCAGCCATTACCACAACCCATCCTCCCCAATTAAGGTGGCACCAACCTCGTGGCGGTTACTTCATTGGAATTGTACATAAAACATCATGCCATTATGCACAAATATGTAAGTTAACCTTTTGAAATACAGGCTGATTGCCTAGATGTTACTCTCTAAGATTCTATGAAAAGTGTTGGTATACACTTGGAGATTGAAAACATTTTACCTGAATTCGAAGGGCACAATGACAGGGACTGATGCACACAACTCATGTCTCGTCACAGTCTGACAAGGCTCCATGGCCGTTAGAATGGGTTGCGTGTGCGAGCACTTGCACGCGGGTGTGCAAAGGGCAGTGCAGTCACTCCTGTTTGAACAGTTTGTCAAGGTATTCCGCGCCAAGCGGGCGGAGAGGGTTGGCTTCATCCTGGGGAAATTGGGGCCTAACGGCCAAGAGGAGAAGCCAGGCTTTGGCTTTGTAGGCCAAGAGGCACAATATTACTCATTGCATGAGGGAGGCAAAATCTGAAACCTATTCCACCAGATTGTACCTAAGGGTGGTATTCTGCTGCATTGCAGAGTCCACTTGAATACTTAGAGTACTGATGTTGGACACGTGAGTTTCGCACTTGGTCCTTTTGGTCTCAAACTTATCTGTCATGCTTTGCAGATTGAGGCCTTAAGTACAGAGCGAGAGATTCAGTGATGAGATTTCCATCTTCATCACCTGAGTTCTGTCATCATTCATTTGTTCAGTGACTTCAATGAGTTCTGCTGACCTGTCATCCAACTTAGTCATTGGGTTCATTAACTGATCATCTTTGGTCTGCAGCAATTTGTAGAAGAACAGTGTTACTATGAGTAACGTTCAACAAAACTGCATGTTATCAAGTTCTGCGCTCCTGTTTGTAGATAACTTGTGAGAATTATTTTAGGCAGCAGAATGTTTCCCTTCTCTGCATTTGTCATCAGTTTCCCGGTTCGCTCCACCTGTCCCTTTATGTCTACCGTTACCTTCAGCTGTGTACTGGCGTATTGGACCAATGCCATTCTCGGATGGCAAGACATCAGGGCTAGACTTGAGAGAACTTTTACAAGGCCTGCGCCCGATGATTGATTTTGGAGAGCGTTGTTCGCAATTTCTGCTATTTTTCCGCTAATGGCATAATTAGGGTTGGTATTGCTGCTGTGGTCAGAGATCAATCCATTTATGGGTAGAGGTTCACCAATTAGCGGGCATACATAGGAACAGTTCTGCCCCTGAACAAGGGAGTTATCCCACTGTTCCTAGGTCATCATTGTAAATAAAAATGTGTTCATAAAACTGACTTGCCTAGTTACATGTAGAAAATAAAACTCTGGCTAGTTAAATAAGTAAAGTAGATAGCAGTGTCTTCCTATTTAACAATATTTTCTAATATTGAGAAAAATATATGCTGAGCACTTGTTGGCTGCTTTTCCTTTACTCTGCGGTCCAACTCAACCCGAACCATCTCAATTGGGTTAAGGTCAGGTGATTGTGGAGGCCAGGTCATCTGATGCAGCACTCCATCACTCTCCTTCTTGGTCAAATATCCCTTAAAGCCTGGAGGTGTGTTGGGTCGTTGTCCTGTTGAAAAACAAATGATAGTCCCACTAAGCACAAACCAGATGGGATGGTGTTTTGCTTCAGAATTCTGTGGTATCCATGCTGGTCACCAGCAAGCACCCCCACACAATCACACCTCCTCCATGCTTCGTGGTGGGAACCACACATGCAGAGATCATCCATTCACCTACTCCTATGGACAGATATTCAAATCTTCACCTCGTCTCACAAATATATGGTGGATGGAACCAAAAATCTCAAATTTGGACTCAACAGACCAAACGACAGATTTCCACTTGTCTAATGTCCATTGCTCGTGTTTCTTGGCCCAAGCAAGCCTCTTCATATAATTGGTGTCCTTCAGTAGTTTCTTTGAAGCAATTCGACCATGGAGGCCTGATTTCACGTAGTCTCCTCTGAACAGTTGATGTTTAGATGTGTCTGTTACTTGAACTCTGTGAATAATTTATTTGGGCTGCAATGTGAGGCTGGTAACTAATGAACTTATCCTCTGCAGCAGAGGTAACTCTGAGTCTTCCTTTCCTGTGGCGATCCTCATGAGAGCCAGTTTCATTGTTATCGAGCTTAGTTTTTGCGATTGCACTTTAAGAAACATTCAAAGTTGTTGAAATGTTCTGTATTGACTGACCTTCATGGTCTTAAAGTAATGATGGACTGTCATTTCTCTTTGCTTGTTTGAGCTGTTCTTGCCATAATATGGACTTGGTATTTTACCAAATAATGCTAGCTTTATATATCACACCTACCTTGTCACAACAACTGATTGGCTCAAACGCAATAACAAATAAACTTATAACAAGGCACACCTGTTCATTGAAATGCATTCCAAATGAAGGTGGTTGATAGTTGATATGTTCAACACTTTTTTTGTTTTCTGCATGATTCGATTTTTTATTTCATAAAAATATTAGACATTATCACATACATGTTTTGTAAGTCGTGGGTTATTAGCCATTGCGGTCTAGTGTGGGTGAACAAACAGCTGACCCCCGCACCATTAAAATCCACAGATACAGTGCCTTGCAAAAGTATTCATCCCCCTCGGCATTTCTTATTTTGTTGCATTACAACCTGTAATTTAAGTTGATTTTTATTTGGATTTCATGTAATAGACACATCTCGTTTCAAAAGAAATCAACTGAAAAGTGGTGCGTGCATATGTAGTCACCACCTTTGCTATGAAGCCCCTAAATAAGATTTGGTGCAACAAATTACCTTCAGAAGTCAGATAATTAGTTAGATGAAGTCCACCTGTGTGGAATCTAAGTGTCACATGATCTATATCTATCTATCTATATATATATTGTTCTGAAAGGCACCAAAGTCTGCAACACCATTAAGCAAGGGACACCACCAAGACCAAGGACCAAGGAGCTCTCCAAACAGGTCAGGAACAAAGTTGTGGAGAAGCAAAGATCAGGATAGGGTTACAAAAAAATATCAGAAAACTTTGAACATCCCACGGAGTACCATTAAATCCACTATTAAAAAAATGGAAAGACTATGGCACCACAAACCTGCCAAGAGAGGGCCGCCCGCCAAAACTCACGGATACGGCAAGGAGGGGAGGCAAAGAGACCACGGATAACCCTGAAGGAGCTGAAAAGCTCCACAGCAGAGATGTGAATCTGTCCATAGGACCACTTTAAGCCGTACACCACAGAGCTGGGCATTACGGAAGAGTGGCCAGAAAAAAAGCCATTGCTTAAAGAAAAAAAACAAGCAGACATGTTTGGTGTTCACCAAAACGCATGTGGTAGACTCCCCAAACATATGGAAGATGGTACTCTGGTTAAATGAGACTAAAATGCAGCTTTTTGGCCATCAAGGAAAATGCTATGTCTGGCGCAAACTCAACACCTCATCATCCCGAGAATATCATCCCCACAGTGAAGCATGGTGGTGGCAGCATATCCATCGGCAGGGACTTGGAAACTGGCCAGAATTGACATAATTATGGATGGCACTAAATACAGGGAAATTCTTGAGGGATACCGGTTTCAGTCTTAAAGAGATTTGAGGCTGGGACGGAGGTTCACCATCCAGCAGGACAATGACCCTAAGCATACTGTTACGAATCCCTTTTGGCCCAACAGTCTAGGGGGGATGGTAATGAGACCCGTAACATAACTCAGGCAAATTATAATAGTGACAAAGTAAAAGTGTGAACGAAATATCCAGGACAACTGAAATCTACCGTCAAACTCAAGGTTTATTGTAAAACACACGGTAATGGGGGGAGCAGGAAAAGGGGCTGAGCTGGACCCAAGGAAAGAAACAATAAGTATTCAAAAACACCCCTAGCTAGACTAGCCTACTTTATTAACAACAGCTAACTAACCAAAAAATACAGTGGGTGGTCCGCCCAATTCTAACTAGTGCATTTAAAAGTCTACCTACGGGTAGTGTATGCCCATGGGCAACTTGTCTTTGTTTCCCCTTTTCCCACTAGCAAACACCATAACAAAAACAATACTCACAGGTGATGAAAGTGCTATGGAGGTGCTCAAACAAAAGAGAGGTCAATACACAAAGAGTGAGTGAAACACAGAGGCCTACAGACATGGCATTTACAGAGAGATTGCGCTCCAGAGCAAACAACTGACAGGGTTTTTAAACCAAGGGAAAGGAACTGTGATAGGGTAGGAAACGGGAGGAGGTGTGTCTTCTGATTGATGATTGGATTGGTGACTGATTGGGGAGTGATGATTTTCACCTGTGAGGGGAGAAGGAGAGAAAAGAACACAGGATACACACACACACACACAGGATACTGGTATCCGTAACACATACTGTTAAAGCAACACTTGAGTGTTTGAAGGGGAAACATTTAAATGTCTTGGAATGGCCTAGTCATATCCGAGGCCTCAATCCAATTGAGAATCTGTGGTAGATTGCTGTATACCAGTGGAACCCATCCAACTTGAAGAAGCTGTAGCAGTTTTGCCTTGAAGAATGGGCAAAAATGCCAGTGGCTAGATGTGCCAAGCTTATAGAGACATACCCCAAGAGACTTGCAGCTGTAATTGCTGCTAAAGGTGGCTCTACAACGTATTAACTTTGGGGGGGGGTGAATAGTTATGCAAGTTTCCTTTTTTTGTCTTATTTCTTGTTTTACAATAAAATATATTTTGCATCTTCAAAGTGGTAAAAAAAACTGCCAAGGGGGGTGAATACTTTCGCAAGCCACTGTACACACATGCACACACACACACACACACACACACACACACACACACACACACACACAAACAACACACACTTCTAGAGCAATTAGACATGAATCCACACGTTATGAATACATGGTAACTTTTATAATTAAATGGATTATTGCTTTTGACATAAAATTAAATGAGTAGTTGCTGATGAAGGAAGGGTTCCCGCTGGGCGGGGTAGATGCAGGAGTGACAGGAGGCAATTACGCTAATGTTACGGTGTACTGAAACTTCAATACTTTTTCGATAATATAATTTTTGTTACTTTCAGTACGTCTGTCAAATGTGTCAAGTCATATACAGATTGAGAGGATCGAGTCTGTCTGGTATTTTGTCTGAAACTTCTCAATGGGGCAGCAGTAAGCTAGCCAGGCTACTTGCGCTTGTGGATACAGCTGACACAGAGTGACCATCCACTTTTGAGAGCAAGGGAGAGGAGAGAAATGCTGACAGCATGGCTTCTTACAACGAAAGCAAACTACTTAAATAGTTTGCTTATAGAACAGCTGATTAGGGCCAGCCCGCTGGAACAACTAAGCAAAAGGTGTTACGAAGCTAGGCCGGTTGTTTTACAAGTCAGTATTCAACGTCCATCAGTCTGAGGACGTCGGAAGATGATGTGGAAACTGGCCATTAGGGGCAACAGTGAGCGCTGTTATCTTTAACTCCCCATCCCGCATGAGGGAGCGTAATCATCGACTGACACTAATTAGCATAACGCAATGGACATAAATATTCCTAGAAAATATTCCTATTCATGAAAATCACAAGTGAAATATATTGAGACACAGCTTAGCCTTTTGTTAATCACCCTGTCATCTCAGATTTTCAAAATATGCTTTACAGCCAAAGCTAGACAAGCATTTGTGTAAGTTTATCGATTTTGTCCAGCTAGCAGCAGGTAACTTGGTCACGGAAATCAGAAAAGCAATCAAATTAAATCGTTTACCTTTGATGAGCTTCGGATGTTTTCACTCACGAGACTCCCAGTTAGATAGCCAATGTTCCTTTTTTCCTAAAATATTATTATTTATATTATTAGATTTTTCTCAGGCTTTCGCCTGCAACATCAGTTCTGTTATACTCACAGACAATATTTTTATAGTTTTGGAAACATTAGAGTGTTTTCTATCCTAAGCTGTCAATTATATGCATATTCTAGCATCTTGTCCTGACAAAATATCTTGTTTACTACGGGAACGTTGTTTTTCCAAAAATGAAAATACTGCCCCTAGTCACAAAAGGTAGGTTTCAGTTTGGCTAGGATGTTGTGGATGGGCGTAAGCATCTGCCTCTTGTTTCAAAGGTTGCATATTTTGACATTTTTGTTTTAAAGTTGCAGTATGTAGAAATCGCTCCACCATTTCCTGTATGCAAAAAAATCGAAGTTTGCCTAATTTCAGTTCGTGACAAAACAAAGTATAGTGTAGAGAATCAATGTACCGTCTATTCCGCTGTGAAATAGTTCCTATAACAAAAAATATTCTTAACAAAAAAACTAAACTTACAAATGGGAAGCATAGAAATAGCGCACTTTGAACAGATCAACCGCTTCTTAGACTTGCTTTCAATGAGGAGATCTATAACTCATATATTTATGTGAATTTGGTCGGGTTGCCAAAAAAGTTACACAATGCCTCTTTAAGCCTATTCCAAACCTTAACCCTTACTTTAGCCATTTGGAATTCATGCCTAAACTTATACACTTTGAAATTTGACGTTTGGAACATCTTCTAAATTTGACGTTTGAGAAACATGGATGAACGTCTAATTCTGACGTGAGACTGAGAACTTTTAGACAAAACAGTGCAGTGTAAAGGAGGTTGTGTTGCAAAACGACAAACTATTTTACACATGACATTTGTATTGTAACGTTATTCTACGAGCAACTAAATACTTTGGTAAACCCAGACCAGGATGGTTTTCCAATGTCTCGCAAAGAAAGGCACCTATTTGTAGATGGGTAAACAAAAAAAAGCAGACACTTGTAATGAATTTCCTCCTCTTCTTCCGAAGAGGAGAGGCGAAACGGATCAGAGGACCAATACGCGGCGTGGTAATTGTCCATGGTACTTTTTAATACATTAAGGTACACATGAACAAACTAACAAAAACAAGAAATGTGAAAACTCAAAAACAGTCCTATCTGGTGCCTACACAGAGACAGGAACAATCACCCACAAACACACAGTGAAACCCAGGCTACCTAAGTATGATTCTCAATCAGAGACAACTAATGACACCTGCCTCTGATTGAGAACCATACTAGGCCGAAACATAGAAATTCCCAAAACCTAGAAAAACAAACATAGACTGCCCACCCAACTCACGCCCTGACCATACTAACTAAATACAAAACACAGAAAATAAAGGTCAGAACGTGACACACTGAATATCCTTTTGAGCATGGTGACGTTTTCAATTAGACTTTGGATGGTGTATCAATACACCCATCACAACACTGGCTAAGGCAAAATAATATCACACAAACATTCAACTAATAAAGAACATTTGTTAATTGTGTGTGTGATATTATTATGTCCTAGCCAGGGATATGACAGTTAGGATTGAAGGGAATTATTCGCGTTAATTTAAGAAATACCTGTTTAGGTGCCTGTTGGATTAGACCTACTGTAAAGTGCTCCATGTCTCCATCAGCCCAAAAGGAAAATACAGGCAACATAACCTACTCTGTTCTATATTATTTATTTATAGAGCACACAAAGCAAATTCACACTGAACCAAAAGCAGAATTTAATGCAATTAAAGTCACACAAGTCTTTTTTTATTAAGTTAAATCTGTTACAAATTCACCAAAAACACAATTTCACACAATAAAAGTCGCACTGCATGCACGTTTTTTTAAACAAGTTCAAATTAATATATATATATATTTTTTAATCAAAAGCAGCTCAAACATAGAACATGTAAGAATTCACTCTATAGCCATTTATAGTGTACATTATAGGGAAATAATGCATGTTCTAGAATTCCCTTCTAGCCAATCAGAATCAGGTATTCAACAATGCCATGGTATAAATGGTACTGAGTGTACAAAGCATTAAGAACACCTGCTCTTTCCATGAAATTGACTGACCATAATCAAGGAATAATTTATTCAATAAATCCAATATAGGCCTGGGGTAGATGGACTTAATCTGTGTCCATGAAATTTTCCCTCAATCATCCTTTTTAACTAAACACAGCATGACATGTAAATCTAACAATGCATATGGGTCAATGTCATACAACCGTGAGTGTTTCATCCTTCATCCACAAAACTTCAATGACCTTGCAGCCTGAAGGCTTTGAGACAAATATATAAGCTGCCATTTTCACACATAGACATGCCACATTTGTGTAATACAGTCTTTTTGAGCCAGAAGCAGTGTCATTTGTTGAGGTGTGCTGTAAGTGCTGTTATTTCCAGAGACATTGATGAGAAAAACTACTGAAATATTAACAGCAACAACAAACCAAATGAACAGGCTTACAATAAACAGGTTCCAGTAGATGATGATTTTGATGTTCCTGTTCACCCAGATGAAGAGCGCTCGCATGACTGGGACTATTGGGATTATAAGAAAAAAATCAGTTTCCAGGTGTTAAAATACTGAACACCCCACCAGAGCCAGGGATTTCAGGAATGTCTCTCAGGCAACAAGATAACTAAATAAATGTAGCATAACCTTTTTAAATCGTATATACAGAAATGACTGAGCTTTAACAATGTAAATGTAGAACTTTACATAAGCTTTAAAAAGCCCTTTTAAAATGAGGTTATATGCCATCATTGGTCTAAGTCCTCTTTGCATTCACATCGCTATGTTTAGAAAGGAACCAAGATCTTTTTCCAACATTCACTCAGTGCACTCTGGGTTTTTACAAAGTGCAGGACAAGCCATTCCATCAGGTGCTATCAAACAGCTAGATACCTACTTACATTTTGGAAGCTACAATATTGCATTTAGTTAAAAGATAAAACAATAATTGTAATCAGAAGATACTATTAACATGTATATATGATTAATAACAAAATAAATAGCAGAATAATAACTGCATATACAATAATGCTACTGCCCCTTTAAGAGCTCAAATGTATTATGTATGCTATGTTATGATTCTCACCAAATATGTTGTCTTCTCACGCTATTCAAACCCCACTATCGAATAAACACTTTATGAAACTCTCTTAGCCTATAGATCACATATTGCAAACAAATAATCTGAACAAAAAATCCACACATATATTGGAATTTCTGTGGATCCTTAACAGTCACATATCAATATCTAAAAACAGCATACGTTTGTTCCGCGAACCTGTACAACATCATCTCTTTATATCACCATTGTGAGGGTGTATGGCTGGGAAAACAGTGTTGTAGTAGTCTAGTGTGTGTTGCGGTAATGGGAATAATGACAAGCGCAGGGGGTGGCAGGTAGCCTAGTGGTTAGAACGTTGGGCCAGTAACTGAAAGGTTTGCTGGATCGAATTCCTGAGCTGACAAGTTAAAAATCTGTTGTTCTGAACAAGGCAGTTAACCCACTGTTTCCCGGTTGGCCATTGTAAATAAGAATTTGTTCTTAACTGACTTGACTAGTTCAATAAAAGCCACTTGGGGAGCTTCTTCTTCTTTGTTTTTTAAATGGGGGTTGGCAATCATCGCCACCAATTGGACTGGAGTGTAAATCCATAACCGTTTGTAAAACAAAGAAAAAAATGTTACACTTCTGACTTAACCTACACTTGTTAAAAACCCACTACCCCATTCCACTACTTTTACCCTGTCTGCTCCTACACCGTGCCAATGGCCTGGGAGGACAGGCCACCACCAAAAACACACTCTACAACTATTCTGAAGTCAAATCTCGTACACCCGAGTAAATCTCTGCCACCACAACATATATTTTCTGTGATTTATGTTCCATTTCTGTGGTAGTTTATTATTTTATAAGATTATTAGGATCCCCATTAGCCAACGCCAATGATGATTATGACCATTGCTATAAACCATTGCTATAAACTGTAAGGGGCCAACATTTATGAAGCATATATCCCTCATTGGCCTATCCCTCTATGCTGACACAGATCTACTACTTACACGGATCCTCTCAGAATCCCTCAACCTTGGCCCATCCTCCTCTAGTTTCTTCACTGACTCCTCATATGACACACTTTGCACTACTCTGACCATTCCCACCTCAACCTGCCTCTCCCGCACAGGGCAATTCCGATCCTAAGCAACATGGGGACTTACAATTGACAAACACAACTTTTCCCACCCAAACTACACATTCCTCTATCCCTGGGAAGCTTCCTGTTCACATAAAAAGTCTGCAGCCAAATGTCCCCTTCCTTTTAGAAATTCGAAAGATGCGAGCGCCTGTGAAATCGTGATTTGTCCAAATGATCAGTGATGAAAAATCTGCGTAGCAGAACAAAGTTCCTTGTTAGTCATTCCTCGTCTGTCAACAGATGCTACTACCATTTATATTATATGTCCAAGAGAGATTACAGTACCACAGTGACAGTATTATCCACACAACTTCAATGACCTTGCAGCCTGTTGAGCTTTGAGCCAAATATCAGCTGCCCTCTGTCTGAAAACAGACTGACCGATACCAAGGTTAACAGTGGTGCCAAACATGTAGAGAGAGATGACAGTGTTGAAAAAAGTATAGTTGAAGACCATAGAGAAATTGATGCTGAAGAAAGAAATGAAGATCCACAGAGCACAGAGGAAGTAGAGAATTCCCTGCAGGATCCCAGTGATGGTGACCCTCATCTGACTGTGCAGGCGGGGAGAGGAGAAGGTGCTGCCACTCTCTTTCATGCTCTTCATGTGTCTATACAGGTAGCACACTGTGACCCAGCTCGACCCCACCATCACACACAGACAAAAAAACATGTAGACCACTTTGCAATAGAAACACACCAGGACAGTGAAAAACAGTCCATCTGTAGAGCCAGAAACAGTGTCGTTTGTTGATTGGTAAGTGATGTTATCGTTTCCCTCAAAATCTTTGAGACAATAAACTAGTGATGTACTAACAGCCAAGTCAAACAGAAAGAAAATTCTGTCGACAAACAGGCCCCAGTAAATTATGATTTTGATGTTCCTCTTCACCCAGATGAAGAGAGCTCGCTGGGCTGGGACGATCTGGGTGTAGTAGAAGAAATTCAGCCAAACAGAGGTT
The DNA here is from genome assembly GCF_023373465.1 of Oncorhynchus keta. Classification (NCBI taxonomy): domain Eukaryota; kingdom Metazoa; phylum Chordata; class Actinopteri; order Salmoniformes; family Salmonidae; genus Oncorhynchus; species Oncorhynchus keta. Next base: position 26,698,326 of record NC_068454.1, on the reverse strand, counting down.
GACATGCTGGTAAATGCAGTGAACAACACTAACATATCAACATACTGGATGTCTTCGCTGTAAGTGAGTAGCCACACGCATTCCACCGTGATAAGAGAGACCAGGAAAATTGTGGTGCAGCAAACCAAGAATCCCAGGAGTAACTTCACAGGCTGTTTGAGACCCTCTCTGCCTCGCGGTGGACAGAAGAGGCAAAAAGCAAAAAACAAGTTGACTAATATGTTGACAATAGCCAGAGGCCCGTTGACTATGATATAAGCCAATTCATCCATCACGATATAGGTAAACGACATTTCTGAAAATCCAGAGGTTTATTGTATGTTTACAGGGAGTTACTCTGGGTGCTCAAGTGATGGAAAAGAAACCCTGTCAATTTCTGAGGGTCTGAGGTGTCTGAGGCAACATTGAAATCAAATTCAAATACAACCAATGCACATTGGAAATATGTAAATGATTGGTCAGCAACAGAAACCAAAAAGGAAGGAATATCTGCATGTAGCATTGCATAAGCTTCCTGTATGCTTAAAAACACACTACTTTCCATTTTTGTGTGGTATAGATGTGTCTTTATGATATAGAGCTGTGGGCAGGAATAATCTTGGTGTTGTATGAAGAAATCATCCACATGGAAGATGAAAGTAGATCAAATGCTCAGTATGGGTGATTCCCAATACAATCTCCTTTCTCCTGGAGTGTGTACTCTTTCACCACTTCCCACACATCTAAAAGCATTGGATTGGTGGAGACATGGGCTACTGGGAGTTTCCACACTATTTCTTATACCAGTCATTTCCTTTAAATTAGTGATTGGAAGTGAACAAGTGCACACTTTGGGAGGAAGTAGCAGATAATTGGGACATAGTCCATATCATTATGAGATCAACAACAGTCTGTATTCATAAACTGTCTCAGAGAAGCATTGCTGATCTAGGATCAGGACCCCAACCCATGGCCATTTAATCATATTCGTTATAATCAAAAAGGCAGAACTGATCCTAGATCAGCACTCCTAATTTGATACACTTCAAGAATATAGGCCCTAAGTTTGTGTGATCATGCAAATACAATTTCCCAGAATGATCACTTTTAAAGAGTCAGACAGGCAGTTTTACAGAACTTTATCTTATTTATTATTAAATACATGTCTGACTAAAACGCCAGAGGTAAGAGATCATTCATATTGGAAGGAAGACAACAAATACATACAAGGAAACTCCATCTATTTGTCATTAAGCCTGCTGTTTTTAAAGTACATATTTATGGAAACAATCAACGATCTGAATTCATCCAAGATTCTCACACACACATATACACACACTCTTTATGGTCCAAACTTCAGATGTTACTCCTTATAGAATAGGGTAGGGTATGAGTCCCTCTTACAATGCAAGATGTTGAAAATGTCTTCATACATTTCTAACAGTTGAAATATTCAATAAATAACAACTGTTCTACTGTTCAGACCAACAGACTGCAGCAGACCTTGACCATCATTCAATCTGTCATATGAAACCACTTTGCTGCATCTATTCCTCATCTGACAAATACATAGCATTTTTGACATACATGTTTTTCCATCTCATATGTAGTTAAATATCTTCACAATGTAACAATACTTCACACACACAAAACAAGTTCGGCAGCTTGTCTTTTCAACCTGTATTTTCAGTGAAATAAAATAATGTTAATCTACAATTCACAGCAGTTGGCAAATGGGTGTCTACGCGTGCACACACAAAAACACACTCACTTTGCGGAACAGACATTTTCCCACACATTATGAATTCATGCGAACTTTTATAATTTATGGATTATTGCTTGTGACATATAATCAACTCATATGATCAAATCGTATGATCCAAAATCAGTGTGAAGTGTTTTTGTTGCAGTCGATCTTCAGTAGCTGGGCGTCAGAAGTAGTCCCGGCGTCGTGAGTCATCGCTGATGAAGGAAGGGTTCCACTGAGCGGGGTAGATGCAGGAGTGACGGGAGCCCGGCAGGCCGGAGAACGGGTAGAGGCCATTATGCTCCAGGTCAGAGTTACGCAAAGCAGGCTGCAACACAGGAAAATTAGAAGAGGTGGTCAGTGTCAACAGCGGAGGAAGGAGATTGGGAGGTGTATGCTAATCCTAACCTGCTGCTGTGGAGCAAAATTAACAAACGTAGTGGCCCTTCTGTCTAATTGGTTTGTCTATTGTTTTCTGGAGAAATGCCATATTTTTGTCTTATTACAAACCACCTGGTTTGGGTCCTGGATGCTGATCAGACAATATACTATGGGTATGACGGAGTGCCTGGACAGAGCCCGTAACCATATTATATTGGCCATATATCACAAACCTCCGAGGTGTATTATTGCCATTAGAAACTGTTTACAAACATAATGTGAGCAGTAAAAATAAATGTTTTGTCATACATGTGGTATACGGTCTGATATATCACAGCTATAGTAGTAGTTTCTATGCATACTGAGTAGCAGTTTCTATATGTACAGAGTAGCAGTTTCTATACATACAGAGTAGCAGTTTCTATACATACAGAGTAGCAGTTTCTATACATACAGAGTAGCAGTTTCTATACATACAGAGTAGCAGTTTCTATACATACAGTGTAGCAGTTTCTATACATACAGTGTAGCAGTTTCTATACGTACAGTGTAGCAGTTTCTATACGTACAGAGTAGCAGTTTCTATGCGTACAGTGTAGCAGTTTCTATACGTACAGTGTAGCAGTTTCTATACGTACAGTGTAGCAGTTTCTATACGTACAGTGTAGCAGTTTCTATATGTACAGTGTAGCAGTTTCTATATGTACAGTGTAGCAGTTTCTATACGTACAGTGTAGCAGTTTCTATATGTACAGAGTAGCAGTTTCTATACATACAGAGTAGCAGTTTCTATACGTACAGTGTAGCAGTTTCTATACGTACAGTGTAGCAGTTTCTATACGTACAGAGTAGCAGTTTCTATACGTACAGTGTAGCAGTTTCTATACGTACAGAGTAGTAGTTTCTATACGTACAGAGTAGCAGTTTCTATACGTACAGTGTAGCAGTTTCTATACGTACAGTGTAGCAGTTTCTATACGTACAGTGTAGCAGTTTCTATATGTACAGTGTAGCAGTTTCTATATGTACAGTGTAGCAGTTTCTATACGTACAGTGTAGCAGTTTCTATATGTACAGAGTAGCAGTTTCTATACATACAGAGTAGCAGTTTCTATACGTACAGAGTAGCAGTTTCTATATGTACAGAGTAGTAGTTTCTATACGTACAGAGTAGCAGTTTCTATATGTACAGAGTAGCAGTTTCTATACATACAGAGTAGCAGTTTCTATACGTACAGAGTAGCAGTTTCTATACGTACAGTGTAGCCGTTTCTATACGTACAGTGTAGCAGTTTCTATATGTACAGTGTAGCAGTTTCTATACGTACAGTGTAGCAGTTTCTATACGTACAGAGTAGCAGTTTCTATACGTACAGAGTAGCAGTTTCTATACGTACAGTGTAGCAGTTTCTATACGTACAGTGTAGCAGTTTCTATACATACAGAGTAGCAGTTTCTATACCTACAGAGTAGTAGTTTCTATACGTACAGAGTAGTAGATGTCGGTCATCTGTAGCAGGTTCTTGGTGCTACCGTTCTGCTGCAACTCAATGGTTTCCCTCCCCCACTCCATAGAAACACGGTTCATCTTCGGGAACTCTGGGTACGGCGACATCTGAAAATCTCCGCTTTTGAAAATAATCTTATTGATGTCATTCTTGTCTTTCCTGTAAAGAGATAGACAGACAAATATTAGTTCAATGGCAGCACTTTGACTAAGTTTAGTAAAACATTTGCATGTTATTATTGCGTTATTACATCATTATTAACATTTAAGTGATTTCCAAATTGTGTGGATAATAAAGTTCTCGATTTGAGATATTATTAGTTTGATAAATATAATACAACATGGACTGAGAATAAGGAATTAGGTTTTGTAATTCTATTATTGTGTTATTAGATGGTAATAACAACAGTACTAGTGTCATTGAGTCTTACTTGCACCAGGTGACAATGAGAGCGATGATGAGAATAAGGAGTAGACCACCCCCTGCTGGCGATACCACCACAGCTATCAGCTTGTAGACTAGTAGAAACGCAAAACATTATGAATAAACTGGAGGTCTGAGTGGTATACTACAAAGCAAGTTAGATCTACTCAGACGTTTTTACAGAAAGCCAGCTTCACATTCCAGCTCAGGTTCCATCCATACTACGACGGTGGATATTGCTCGTCCGTCTGCCGCTAACTCTAGCAGGCTTGTAACTGCACCTGCATGTCCTACATTGCTAGTCGAACTCCAAACTCTTCATTGAGACAATGCTGGAACATCAATCCCTGGGCGAGTCAGTGCCACATTTGAATTTGTGCCGAAATCAAAATGACAGAAAAGTGATTTTGCAAATTCAGCAGGTTATGGTGTGAAGTAGGATTTTAAGTCTTTATTTAAACTACTTATAGGTAACCCTGGCAATTTGACTTTTAAACTCACGTGAATGGCTGCCAGTCTGGACATGAATGGAAACTGTCATCTATGGATTATACAGTATATCACAAGAGTACACCCCTCACATTTTTTGTAAATATTTGAGTATATCTTTTCATGTGACAACACTGAAGAAATGACACTTTGCTACAATGTAAAGTAGTGAATGTACAGCTTGTATAAGTGTAAATTTGCTGTCCCCCTCAAAATAACTCAACACACAGCCATTAATGTCTAAATCGCTGGCAACAAAAGTGAGTACACCCCTAAGGGAAAATGTCTAAATTGGGCCCAAAGTGTCAATATTTTGTGTGGCCACCATAATTTTCCAGCACTGCCTTAACCCTCTTGGGCATGGAGTTCACCAGAGCTTCACAGGTTGCCACTGGAGTCCTCTTCCACTCCTCCATGACGACTTTACAGAGCTGGTGGATGTTAGAGACCTTGCACTCCTCCACCTTTTGTTTGAGTAGGGTTTAGGTCTGGAGACATGCTTGGCCAGTCCATCACCTTTACCCTCAGCAGTGGTCGTCTTGGAGGTGTGTTTGGGGTCGTTATCATGTTGGAATACTGCCCTGCGGCCCAGTCTCCAAAGGGAGGGGATTCATGCCTTCAGTATGTCACAGTACATTTTGGCATTCATGGTTCCCTCAATAAACTGTAGCTCCCCAGTGCCGGCAGCACACATGCAGCCCCAGACCATGACACTCCCACCACCATGCTTGACTGTAGGCAAGACACACTTGTCTTTGTACTCCTCACCTGGTTGCTGCCACACACGCTTGACACCATCTGAACCAAATAAGTTTATCTTGGTCTCATCAGACCACAGGACATGGTTCCAGTAATCCATGTCCTTAGTCTGCTTGTCTTCAGCAAACTGTTTGCGGGATTTCTTGTGCATCATCTTTTAGAAGAGGCTTCCTTCTGGGACGACAGCCATGCAGACCATTTTGATGTAGTGTACTGAGCACTGACAGGCTGACCCCCCCACCCCTTCAACCTCTGCAGCAATGCTGGCAGCACTCATAAGTCTATTTCCCAAAGAAAACCTCTGGATATGATGCTGAGCACGTGCACTCAACTTCTTTGGTCGACCATGGTGAGGCCTGTTCTGAGTGGAACCTGTCCAGTTAAACCGCTGTATGGTCTTGGCCACAGCGCTACAGCTCAGTTTCAGGGTCTTGGCAATCTTCTTGTAGCCCAGGCCATCTTTATGTAGAGCAACAATTTGCTCTACAAACTTTTTTTCAGATCCTCAGAGAGTTCTTTGCCATGTGGTGCCACGTTGAACTTCCAGTGACCAGTCAGTATGAGGGAGTGTGAGAGCGATCACACCAAATTTAACACACCTGCTCCCCATTCACACCTGAGACCCTGTAACACTAACGAGTCACATGACACCAGGGAGGGAAAATGGATAATTGGGCCCAATTTGGACATTTTCACTTAGGGGTGTACTCACTTTTGTTGCCAGCGGTTGAGACATTAATGGCTGTGTGTTGAGCTATTTTGACGGGACAGCAAATTTACACTGTTATACAAGCTGCACACTCACTACTTTGTAGCAAAGTGTCCTTTCTTCAGTGTTGTCACATGAAAAGATATACTCAAATATTTACAAAAAATGTGAGGGGTGTACTCACTTTTGTGATATACTGTATGTCTATGGTTGGTTGCGGCTGTCAGTTTACCTTTCATAAATTTCAAAATACAATCATATGAAAAACAAAGACTAGAAAGAAGTCATTACATTACTGTCATTACTATTTTATTTAACTAAATGTGTAATGTGATAGTTATTTTCTACACCAAAAAATATAAATTTGATTAATAAAATAATCCGTCTTCTTCCTCAAATGCAAGGGATGATGGCACAATCTTTACGAGAGGGAGAGTATCTGATTTCATTGGTCCAAAACTCATGGCTCAGACACTTCAGGATAAATGGAGTTAGCTTGTCCCGGAGCAGGTTAGTTCTGAAGGATTCGATGCCATAAAAATACACCTGGCTAAAAGGTGAGCCACTTTCATGATAACGGTAATCCTGAGATGAACTCATTAATTCGCAGTATAGGGCTCTGGTGCTTCATTGTGATTATGACTGCATAAAAAAGGTTTTGCCCGCGCTACAGATGGCTGTATCGGTCTACTTATACAGGGCTAGTAAAAGCCCAGTGCACTACTTTTGTGACGAAAAACAAAAATAAAATTCTTAATAAAATATTTGTTTTTCATTCAGATTATTTAGGGGATGCTGCAGCACCCTAAGCACCCCTACCTCCCGTGACTATGGTTCATCTGACTTTGGGGAAGAAGATAAATCCTGAAGGATGCCTTAAATTATTATGTTGTCTTGATTCTCAATTATATATTTTTCCTCACACTTTTTAAATGATTATTTTTGTTATTAAACTCTCCTACTTACAATTTCCACAGTTGAATCCTCCAAATCCAAATGTGCACCTGAAAGATATAAAGATAAGATATAACGTTATAACCAGCCAAATCAAAGACCAAAGCATGAATTAACAGAAAGGTCCATGGATTAGAGGTCTCATTACTTACCTGACACAGGTTCCATTGACCCGTTTCAGACCATCACCACATTCTGTAAGATAAGGAATGTTATTTTACAATTATTTCAAAACAAGAACATTTCAGTTATATAATGCATTTTCTTTTCAATATGATGCTGGCTACAATGAAATAAAAATAATGAAGTGAATTTGACAGAAGATTGACCCAGGGTCATATTCACTTGGCACCAAATGGAAAAAAAGACTGAAATGGGAGAGGCGGGGCTACTTGAACATGTCAATAGGAAACGCTATGTTGTGCTCTAACGTCTGTTCGCTCCATCCTTCCATGCCCCACCTATGCAGGACTGAGGCCTATCCTCTCCCTCCACCCTCTCCCAGACTTCACCTATGCAGGACTGAGGCCCATCCTCTCCCTCCACCCTCTCCCAGACTTCACCTATGCAGGACTGAGGCCCATCCTCTCCCTCCACCCTCTCCCAGACTTCACCTATGCAGGACTGAGACCTATCCTCTCCCTCCACCCTCTCCCAGACTTCACCTATGCAGGACTGAGGCCCATCCTCTCCCAGACTTCACCTATGCAGGACTGAGGCCCATCCTCTCCCAGACTTCACCTATGCAGGACTGAGGCCCATCCTCTCCCTCCACCCTCTCCCAGACTTCACCTATGCAGGACTGAGGCCTATCCTCTCCCTCCACCCTCTCCCAGACTTCACCTATGCAGGACTGAGGCCCATCCTCTCCCTCCACCCTCTCCCAGACTTCACCTATGCAGGACTGAGGCCCATCCTCTCCCTCCACCCTCTCCCAGACTTCACCTATGCAGGACTGAGGCCCATCCTCTCCCTCCACCCTCTCCCAGACTTCACCTATGCAGGACTGAGACCTATCCTCTCCCTCCACCCTCTCCCAGACTTCACCTATGCAGGACTGAGACCCATCCTCTCCCTCCACCCTCTCCCAGACTTCACCTATGCAGGACTGAGGCCTATCCTCTCCCTCCACCCTCTCCCAGACTTCACCTATGCAGGACTGAGGCCTATCCTCTCCCTCCACCCTCTCCCAGACTTCACCTATGCAGGACTGAGGCCTATCCTCTCCCTCCACCCTCTCCCAGACTTCACCTATGCAGGACTGAGACCTATCCTCTCCCTCCACCCTCTCCCAGACTTCACCTATGCAGGACTGAGGCCTATCTTCTATCCTCCTATCCTCTCCCTCCACCCTCTCCCAGACTTCACCTATGCAGGACTGAGACCTATCCTCTCCCTCCACCCTCTCCCAGACCCAGGCTTCACCTATGCAGGACTGATCCTCAGGATTGAGTTTGAAGTACCCTGGTTGACACTGGCAGTAGGCTGTCCCATTGGAGTCGGTACAAAAAGAATGCTCAGGGTGACACTGGATATTCTGGGCCAGACACAGACTCTCAACTAAGGGACAGAGAGAGGAGAGGTAAGGATGGTTAACAGGGCCAGGTATGATATTTAAAACATGCTAATGTCGTACATTGACTTCCATTGTTTTATGGTTAGGAAATGCCTAAGCTAGCAGATGGTGGCTGAAACTCAAAGCGTGGATTGCATTATGTCCTTGTCCCCACAGACTGCTTACAAGGTAACCAAACAAATAAGTCATTTTGAAATTAGGATGAACTATCCCTTTAAGACTGGGGTTACGGGGAAAGAGGGGAGGATGGGAGGGAGAGAGTGCTGTACCATGATAGGAAAGTTGGTGAGTGACCACCACTCGGCAGTGTCCAGCGGGGCTGTTACAGTTGTTCAGAGACATCTGTATGATGTGGTAGACCTCAGAGCTGGTCACATCAGTAGAGATGGAGAACATGTTGACAGCAGAGATACGAACTCCGTCCTCCCCTCTGGAACACACACGTCACAGCAAACTTGATTTGAAGACGTTTTGTTCTATTGAACACTCCATTACAATAAAGGCATTTTAAATATATGGTCCTGATTGTTCTTTTTTTGGAAACTTTACATACAAAATACACAAGAACCAAGAGAGTATGGCTTGTTGTCATGCATTCAGAGTATGCATGACAAGGGGGAAGAAGAAACTCACTTTTTACTCAAAGAAGAGCGCCGGTAACCACGCAGAATTGATAGTGAGGCATTCAGCTGTAAAATACATTGTTTTTAAACTATTATTAATAATCACCATATAATACATAAACTATACCTTCCTTGCATTCATAATACATCTATTATCATGTTTGAACAGGTTTGCTGCCTCACTACAACAGATCCACAATAGTATACTGTATGTCAGTGATAGTCATTTCTCTCTCCCCACAAGGATTGCAAAACACCCGGGAATTTAGCAAATGTACAAAATTCTTGAAATATTCTAAAATGACTGGTTACATGGAATATTCGGGGTTATACACAGGGAATATTCAGGGTTATACACAGGGAATATTCAGGGTTATACACAGGGAATATTCAGGGTTATACACAGGGAGTATTCAGGGTTATACACAGGGAATATTCAGGGTTATACACAGGGAATATTCAGGGTTATACACATGGAATATTCAGGGTTATACACATGGAATATTCAGGGTTATACACAGGGAATATTCAGGGTTATACACAGGGAATATTCAGGGTTATACACAGGGAATATTCAGGGTTATACACAGGGAATATTCAGGGTTATACACAGGGAATATTCAGGGTTATACACAGGGAATATTCAGGGTTATACACAGGGAATATTCAGGGTTATACACAGGGAATATTCAGGGTTATACACAGGGAATACTCCCTCCCTTTGCAACCCTACTCCCCACCATGTCCCTGTGCTCCTTACCAGCTGGTTGATCTCTCTCTGGATCTCATGCAGTGTGGTGCTCCTGGAGAGCAGGGGGACGTTGAAACTGAACGTGCCCAGGAAAGTTTTTGCTGTGGAGGAAAACAGACACTGTGGTTAACTAAGGTTCAAGACAGTCTGTAAAGTTTACAGTCAACCTTTTCATCTAATGAAATGTAGGCATCCTGCTTGATATTGAATAAATACCTCAAAAAGTTTAGTAATCTCTTATCATAACATATACCATAATCTAATAGCACAACATATACCATAATCTAATAACATAATCTATACCATTACCTAATAACATATACCTTAACCTATACCATAATCTAATCACATACCATAACATAACCTATAACATAACATAAAATATACCATAACCCAATAACCTATACCATAACCTAATAACAAAAACATATAGCACAACCTAATAAACTATACCATAAACTAATAACATAACATATAGCACAACCTAATAACCTATACCATAACCCAATAACCTATACCATAACCCAATAACCTATACCATAAACTAATAACATAACATATAGCACAACCTAATAACCTATACCATAACCCAATAACCTATACCATAACCTAATAACAAAACATATAGCACAACCTAATAACCTATTCCATAACCTAATAACAAAACATATAGCACAACCTAATAACCTATACCATAACCTAATAACAAACATATAGCACAACCTAATAACCTATACCATAACCTAATAACAAACATATAGCACAACCTAACAACCTATACCATAACCTAATAACCTGTACTATAACCTAATAACATATATCATAACCTATACCATAACCTAATAACCTATACCATAACCTAATAACATATATCATAACCTATACCATAACCTAATAACCTATACCATAACCTAATAACCTATACCATAACCTAATAACCTAAACCATAAGCTAATAACATATACCATAACCTAATAACCTAGATCATTAGCTAATAACATATACCATAACCTAAAAACCTATACCATAACATAATAACATAGCATATACCATAACCTGATAACCTATACCGTTAGCTAATAACATACCATAACCTAATATAACCTATACCATAACTTAATAACATAACATAGATCATAACCTAATAGCTAAACATATAGCATAACCTATACCATAACCTAATAACCTATACCATAACCCAATAACCTATATCATAACCTAACAACCTATACCATAACCTAAACCATAACCTAACAACATATACCATAACCTAATAACCTGTACTATAACCTAATAACATATATCATAACCTATACCATAACCTAATAACCTATACCATAACCTAATAACCTATACCATAACCTAATAACCTATACCATAACCTACTTTACATATACCTTAATCTATACCATAACTTAACATATACCATAACCTAATAACCTGTACCATAACCTAATAACATATACCATACCATAGCCTATACCATAACCTAATAACCTATACCATAACCAAATAACCTATACCATAACCTATACCATAACATAGTATCTTATACCATAAGCTAATAACATAACATATACCATAACCTAATAACCTAACATACTATAACCTAATAACCTTACATACCATAACCTATACCATAACCTAATAATCTATACCATAACCTAATAACATAACCTAATCTAATAACATAATTTATACCATATCCTAATAACATAACCTATACCATAACCTAATAATCTATACCATAACCTAACATATACCATAACCTATACTATACCATAACTTAATAACATAACCTACACCATAACATAACCTAATAACATATACCATCATCTAATAGCATAACCTAATAACATAACCTAATAACATAACCTAATAACATATACCATCATCTAATAGCATAACCTAATAACATAACCTATACCATAACCTATATGTCTCAGTTGGTAGAGCATGGCGCCACCACCGGGGTTGTGGGTTGGATTCCCATTCATAAAATGTATGCAAACACGACTGTAGGTCACTTTGGATAAAAGCGTCTGCTAAATGGCATATATTATTATTATGTATTATTATACTGTATATTAAATAAGAACCTAAATATTGTATACATTTTTATTGTCGTAGGAGACTTCGTAAACAAAGGCTGTACTGTTTATTTAGCCGTACCTCGCGTGCAGTCTCTTCCGTGCTCCATGTCCAGACCCAGGGGACACTCACAGCTGAAGGAGCCCCTGGTATTAACACAAGTAGAGTCACTGGGACAGGGGCCCAAGGGGCCACTCTCACACTCATCCACATCTGAACCAACACAGCACAACAGAGACAAAGGACAGAGGAGAGAGGGCAGGTCAACACAATATACAGCTGACTATGCACTCACCCCGCTCCCCCCACAAAGACTATACCATTCAATACCATTAGCAACATATAGACTTCACCAATAGCTCACATACTAACATACAGTATGGCTGGGAATTGTAGGTTGAGCTCACCCTCATTGCAGGTAGGTCCTGTCCATGATGACAGACAGTCACAGGTGAACCCAGTCACTCCATAGGGTAGACACTCACCTCCATTCAGACAGGGGCCGGGCTCACAGGCACTACCTAAAAAAGAGAGCAGGATTCAGAATAACGTACTGTATCTCATAAAAATGCAGTTCATAGTCAAAAAGTTTCTTACGATTTTCTTTATTGTTCCAAACAGTCATTAGGTTTTGGATCTTCATTTCACTTTTCCAGCTCAATTCAAGGCAAATCTAACTTCAGAAGAATCAAAGCATTGAAAGATATACTGTGTTGACAAACCTGGTGTCTGCGGTGTAGATCTGATGTCCATTGGAGCGGTGGTCACTTCTATCTCAGTGGTCCCCCTGTCAGTGTGTTTCCCTGTTGTGTGTAGTTCCACTGTGTTTCTGGTGGGGACGCTGTAACTGTAGGAGGAGGAGGCTGCAGTGGTGGTGATGCTGTGGGCCGTGGTGTCCCCCTGTGTGGCCGTGCTGGTCTCCAGGTGCAAGGTGGTGACGTCGGTGGAGCTCACCCCCGTTGAGGGCCCTTGGGTCTGGGTCTGAGTGGTGCCCGGGGGCTGCGGGGTGGAAGCAGAGCTCTGGAGACCCAAGGTAGTCTCTGTGGTAGTGGTGGTAGGGATGATGGTGGGCTGAGTCTGGGCCTCAATGGAAGTGGTGGTACTGGGCTGAACCATCCTCGTCGTAGTAAGAGGCGGGGTCAGTGTGGTGCTGGTTGCCATGGTAACAATGTAGGGCTCCTTCTCGGTGACCTGTGACTTTATTGTCATGGTAACAGGTGTGGTGGGCACCAGGACCTCTGTGGCCACCGGCGTCCGCTGTATCTTGGGGATGAAGGGAGGCTGGGTGGCGAGGAACCGAGACAGGGAGTCATCCAGGGCAGTGACACTATCTCGTAGTGTTGGGGGAGCAGTAGTAAGACCCAGGCCTAGGATAGTATTGTCCTCTGTGTGGAGCAAAGGGACCCCCTCTGTCTCACCCTGCTCCCCCAGGGTGCTAGGGGGACCTGTGGAGGACTTGGTGGAGGTCTCAGACCCAGTGACAAGGATGGAGGGAGAATCTCTATCTGTTTCTCCTCCCTGAGAGGTGTTGGGGTGGCTGGGGCCTTCTTCTGACGACAGCACAGGGGGCTGTGATGAAGCAGAGACCCCCTCTTCTGTCTGGGATGTCCTGCCTCTGGAGGGCTGACTAGAGTCTGTTGTGTCTGTGTCCCATCTGCTGTGGTTATCAACCACCCTGAGCGGAGGGGTGGAGTTGGGGGTTCCCTCTGAAACCAGAGAGGTGAGGTCCTGCTGTTGGGTCACATTGAGAGGTCCAGTCAGTGGGTTGGTCCCTCTGGAGGTGAAACCACCAGACCACTCTGTTTAGAAAGAAATAGAAGAGGTAGAGATACATTTATTTGTTAATTTACTACATGAGAAATGGTAATTATACTTTTGCATATCCCATCCTCCCCAGTAGGCATATGCATACAGTACATATATATGCACAGACATACATATACACAGCGAGAGAGTTTGAGGGCTGTTTACCCTGTGAGGAGTCGGTGTGGTGGTAAGAGTCAGACCCAGATGTAGCATCATGCCCATGCTCAGGTCCTGTGAAGGGTATCCTGATGGTGACGGCCCCAGCCCCGGCTCCAGTGCGGCCAGTCGGGAGGTCCCAGGTGGAGGCCCGGGACTGGGAAGTGGAGTTGGAGTCCTCAGAGTACATGGAAGTGTTGTTGGATATCACAGACAGTAAAGTCCTCTCTCCCGCTCTACTCACAGTGGAGGAGATGTAGGTGCTGTCAGTTTGGATGGGGATGGGGAGAGCCACGGTTCCTAGGTCTGTCAACTGGTCCTGTCTGAGAGTGGTTGTTGACTGCCCATGCCCGAGACCCACGGTGCCTTGGTTTGTCAACTGGTCCTCTCGGAGACCCGCGGTGCCTCGGTTCGTCGACTGGTCCTCCCCGAGACCCGCGGTGCCTCGGTTCGTCGACTGGTCCTCCCCGAGACCCGCGGTGCCTCGGTTCTCCGACTGGTCCTGCCTGAGACCCACGGTGCCTCGGTTCGTCGACTGGTCCTGCCTGAGACTGCTGTCAGCATCAGGGCTGTCCTGAGGGAGTCTTGCTTGTGTCACAGACCTGAGGTCCACTCGAAGCCCAGGGTAGGTCTCTAGTAGGTGGTCTGGTGCTAGTCTGGTCTGGTCTTCCCAATGTGTGGTATCCTCTGTGGACACTACAATGGTAGAGCTCATCTGCTCTTTCGACAAACTAAGGGTTCCTTCTGATGCCCCGCGGGTTGAGACCGTGGAGAGATGCGTGTTTTGTTCAGTGGCTGTGAATAATAAATACATACAATTAAGGATGATAGGTATGACTTTTCTGTATAAAAGAAAAGCAGTGTGTTCCAAGGGCCAACATAATGACTTGGGGAGAAAGCCAAAACCAAAATGTAAATGTCTGCAATGTGCACATCAGGCCACCAGATGACCCCAGAGTGGTCTTGTCCGAAAGGGAAGACGTTGCCAGGAGTTACTACCTGTGGATGTAATGATTTTAGGTGGAGAACAATTGGCAGCCTGGCCTGTCTACCCTGACAAAAGCCTGGGCCCTAAATATGGAGGTGCACTCAGGCCTTTGGGAACTTGCCATTTCCTTCCTAATCCTGATCTAGCAGAAGCCATAGACGTTAAAATACAGTCACATCGCAGATGTCGGTTGGGTTCATGTTGAGGCAGAGTTGTTTCTCTGGCTCATAGTTTGTATAAGCCTTATGAAAACAGTTCATATCTCACTAAAGTCCCATAAATGTGACATTTCATTGGTAAGTCCATTGCTGATTTTTTATTGTTGCCAATGATGTTTCTATTTGTAAAGATATGACTAGATCTCCTAATACTAAGATATGGCAGTTCTAGGCCTACACATGCAGACACTATATGTAAGCTATTTAATGGTTACAAAACAGACACCCCGGATGAGGAGTGTTCCTGTCCATAACACCACTACTACTAGGGCCTACAAACTCCACCTAGGCCTAAAGCTTGGTTTATAGTTGGTCTGGGGCCTGAAATATCTTCCTATCTACTCTGCGGCAGCCTGTTGACAGCCTGCCTGTCTGTAGGGAAGGCTTGTGCCTGGCACTTCTGCACTGACTCAACACTGCTGCTGGAGGGCTTTGGAACAATAACCTACTGCCAGTGCCAAGTAAGAGATGAGGCATATAAAGAAGCTGATTTAACAGCATAATCATTACACAGGTGCACCTTGTGCTGAGGACAATAAAAGGCCACGCTAAAACGTGCAGTCACAACACAAATCCAAAGATGTTTTGAAGGAGTGTGCAATTTGCAAACTGACTGCTGGAATGTACACCAGATCTGTTGCCAGAGAATTGAATGTTAATTTCTCTACCACAAGCCACCTCCAACATCGTTTTATAGAATTTGGCAGTAAGTCCAACTGGCCTCACAACCGCAGACCACGTGTAACCAGCCCAGGACCATGTTCTGGGTTTTTCTACCTCAATGCTGTTATTTAATTTAGTCTAAATAGACCCCGGGATATTGATCAAGTAGCCTATAAACATGCAATAAATAGTCCGTTGTAGTTTACTTTTATATACAATGATTAAATCACGACTGAGATTTAAATAGTCTCTGACAACAAAAAACACCCCGGCACTTAAAATATTGTCACCGCGGGCGATCCGTGCCACATACAGGGATGGGACAGTGTGTAGAACTATTGACCTGTTTGCGAATCCCAAGGGATGCACCCTCTACCATATGTCTGTAGGTGCCTATTTTACTACCCCTTACCTAATTTGTCTTCACTCAATGTCCGGGTCTCACTGTCATCAGAATGCCGGACTCGGTGGTATTGTTCTGTTCCAGTTGATGGCGACGATACCTCCCTAAAGTCTTTAGAAGTTCCCGTAGTAAACAAGTATTTTGGTAAGGCAGTTATTTCTTCAGAGTTCGTAACGTTGGGAGAAAAGTATCCCCTCGTTACCAGTGTCCGATCCATATCGTTGCTGCTGGAGGTGTACGTCCACGCATTGATGGGCCTCAGAACGATCAAGAGAAAAACGAGAAAAAGACGGACTAGGACTACGTGACTCAAAGAACACGTTTCCATAATCAAAACGACACGAAATCGGAAGGCAGGAGTATATTCCAAATAAGAAGCGGCGAGTCGCCCACTTCCAACATTGGAAATTGTGTTCTTCAGTAATTTCTCATTTTAAAAAAATAAATTCGGAGACCCGAAACACTTATTGAGCCAATGACGGGCAATAAATTCGATAACCATGAAGTGATGATGGAAAAATAAGCATGTTATCACATCCGAGCCTAGCTCCTCCTACACAGATCAGCGATTGTAGTTTCCACCCAAATCCCAGTTGGCCGTCCGCGGACTAGCCTATCGTTACACTACTAGACTTCAGAATATCCCGAATCTCTGATTCTGTTACATTGAAGAAATCAATATAAAGTAAGATACAATAGTAAACTCGACATGCATGCCACAAGTGTAGAGTTGAGACCTCAAAGATGGAACGTTGACTTGATGTTACAAAATTGCAAATCAGCTGAAAATGTTGCACCACCCTCATCGACATACAAGCAGATGATGCCAGACATTTTAATCAGAGGTCAAACATAGATTGGAAGAAAATAACATGTATTGTTTATATATTCAATGATAATGGACACAATAAATAGAGAAGAACCATTTGAGCACATCATTGAGAGGAATGTATTGCTAAAACATGTAATGCATTGCTACAGTCACAGAGACCTGTACAAATCCAGATGTCATAGAGTAGGACTACTGATTTCATCTTGACTGTTTATAATCTGTCTATAAATTCTAGAATGAGACATTACTTCAGCCTGGTCCCAGATCATTTTGTGCTGTTTTGCTAACTCCTTTGGTCATTGTAACAAGTTGGCAAGACAGCTCAAACAAATATTGGACCAGGCTACTATGGTCTGTGATGGGACCAGCCATCCAGAGTTGTGGTGATTATTTAAGTTGTAGGTGCGCCATCCTGTCTGGTTCGATAAAGGAAGACTGGTGGTAGCGGTCCCGAGAGGCAAAGTCCAGGTTTTCCTCTGTCAGCTGCCTAGTTTCCATGCCGACTCCTGACAGAGAGGGTGTCACGATAATCTGGTCCCGAGGAAGCTCACCCCTGAAGGAAAGGACATTAGAAGAGTTAGAATAGAATGTGCAGGCTCCATAGTCTGGGGGTCTAGGTACATGTATGCCTCCCCAGACACCGGAGTTCAATCCCGGTCTCCTCTTAAATCAGTCTCATGAGTTCCTGAACATTTCCCGAACTTGTTTACCAAGACGATGATTTCACTGCTTCGGTCTACTATATTTAATGATTATACTGTATATAGCAATTATCTACATATTTGGTCTTAAAGGTAGACTCATCGATATGACGTAGATACATAAAGTAAACAGCATAGTGGGTTCATTTTCAATACAACTAAGAGCGTTGAAGCGTGAGGCTCAAGTTGTTCGCTGTTTTGGTTCCGTAGCTACCATGTTGTGAAAAGCGTGAGGAGAACTTGTGCACATGCTCAGACACTATTTTGTGACTGTGAGAGCCAAGTCCTGCATCTCGCTCACCTCAATACCTGCGGTGCTGCTCTAGGCAACGTCCTTTCACTGTGTTTGCCTTTAAAGACATCGCTGAACATCAAACTAGAAAGCTAAATACATGAATGATGTTCATTTTATACAAGTTTATATGATGCTGTATACCTTCCTAGGTTGCTCAGGGTTGTCCTAATCCATCTGAAAAAGCTGAAACGAGATGCCACTCCTGTAAATACACACACACACACACAAAAACATTGTAATAAATAAATATGATACGTCAATTACTAGCTGATATTATAAACCGTCAATTACTAGCTGATATTATAAACCATCAATTACTAGCTGATATTATAAACCATCAATTACTAGCTGATATTATAAACCATCAATTACTAGCTGATATTATAAACCATCAATTACTAGCTGATATTATAAACCATCAATTACTAGCTGATATTATAAACCATCAATTACTAGCTGATATTATAAACCATCAATTACTAGCTGATATTATAAACCATCAATTACTAGCTGATATTCAAAAACAAAACATCTAAGTTCAATGTATTCAATAAGCTAAAGCTTGCCACTCCAGAATATAAATATATATACAGTAGGAGATATTCATGTGACCTGTAAAATATGAAAACCATTTAACTATGACATGTGTGGTGTGCATGTGTGATCTACGTTATGTCTCTGTCACATTCTTCAGTTAGTGGAGCAAAGCAAGGTATTGTATGGAGGGGAGATTGTATATCACAGAGTTGCAGAATCCTCTAACTCAGATATTCTAACTATCCCCCTGAACAGCTGTGTGGCTGAGAGACTGTAACTGAAGGCTTCAGCAGTGACTGACACATACTTTCTTGTACTAGAAATGCACAGAGATGTGTGAATGTGACAGTTGTTGACATGGATGGATAGTCACCTATTGGAAGTCCAGGGCTTGCTTTTCCAATGTAGAGGAAGAGGACCAAGGCGACTATTATATTGGCCAAGGCGTAGACCCACTGAATGACAAACATGATCAGGATGGAACATAATGCCTGCACAGGGGGAAAACAGAAGTAATCAAGAAGATACATTTAGATACAATAAGGTAGAAATGTTTTACTGCATGTTTTACTGGCTTACTTACACCAATCAGTGCAATCCAGTGGTTGCAGAATTTGGCATAGAAGGAATCAGGCATCGGTTGGATTTCTGATCCCTGGTAGTCTGGTTTACAGTCAGAACCTGCCATCATATGTACAGAAATGAATGAAGTATAAACAACAGGCATTATAACAGAAAGGTAGACACAATCCAGACATTCAATAACCTATTTCACTATTACATCACAATGTAAACAGTGTACTGTATGAAGGGGTAAATGGTTGCAAATTAGGTAGAGAATGACACACACACTCCTGCATGCCCACACACACAGGGAGTGATGAAGTTGACTGAATAAGAGCTGTGCACCATGTGCCCAATGGTACCACTAACAAATGTCAAAAGTGAACAAAAATTCTAAGTCAAAGTATTCCTCACCAGTGTTTTCTCTCTGTGACCCTGGAGGGTCAAGCTCTATGGGGTTACAAACGGGAAGAAGGGTCTTGTCCTGTATCACTTCCTCCGGGTCTGGGCTGGGCTCTCCAGGTCTTTCCTGGGGGAAGATACACTCTCCTAGACCTGGGGGAGCCGGATCAACCCCTCCATCTCCCTCACTAGAGAAGGCATTGCTGTTAAGGTCTAGCCCAAAGCTGTCCATCAGAATCTTCTTGGCAGGGGCTTTCACCCTCCTGATCCTGCCTCTCAGGCCTGGCATGGAAACCTTCTCTGTGGCCTTGTCCTTTTCTGTCTCCTCCTGTTCACCACCATTGGGCAGGGGAAAGATCTGGTCCATATCCCTAGTAAACTCTAACAGAGTCCCCTTCCCTGGGCTCGCAACATCCCCCTCTGTACCATAACCCTGGTGGGTTGTGGGGGAAAAAGTATTGTTTTGTGATGTATTGTATTGACCTGAATATTTGTTTTTTGTTTTTGCCTTTTCTTGAATCTATTTTGATTGACACTTGATTTACCCTTGATTGAACTTAAACGACTGAACTCAACATTTAACAGAATTTAGAAAAATGTATTGACTTATGAAAAAAAAACCTGGTGGGTGGTGGTCATGAGGGGCTTGGATGTATGGTTTGTGAAGGATGAGGCTCCAGTCCCAGGCCTCTTGGCAGGACCAACCCTCTTCTCTCTGGGCTGGAGGTTATAGGTCATCGCCACGCTGAAGTAAGAGTAGTCAAAGTCAGCTTTGATTCAAGATGTCTAGGGTCTGGTTCCAGCACACATGCATTGCCCAATGCACACACACACACACACGCACACACACCTGAAGTAGGAGTAGTCAATGAAGCTGTAGGTGAGCATAAAGTTGATGGTGACGATGGGGGCTAGGATGTTGACCTGTCCGATGAAGATGAAAGCCATGGTCAGCAGGCTAGTCAGGACTATGGCCGCCACCGGAGTCTTATTAGGACCTTTCTGTTGAAGACAGACAGAGAGGACAAGGAAAGAGAGAGGGGGAGATAGAGGAAGATATGTTATAGTCTGTTGAGAAGCTCTAATTTCAATTAAAAGAGCCAAACCGGTTGTTTAAAAAAGTTGCTGTGGTCTCAGACTCAGCCTGCTCTGACTAGAACTACAACCATGCTGCCTGAACCACCACTGGCAATGTTCCAGGCCAATCTGGGCCAGCCCCGTCTGTCTCCCTTCCTTGGTTTGTTCTGAGGCTTTGATTCAGGGCAAGATGTCTAGGGCCTGGCTCCAGTGGACACGAACACACACAGTACAGGCCAGGCAGTACTGAGGGGCGTGGGGGCCGAGGAAAGGAAGGGGGATTAGTGTTCTGTGTTTCATAAGCCACGACCAACCGTTAGGCTACACTCAGGCAGCATCTCAAATGACACCCTATTCTCTATATAGTGCACTACTTTTAACCAGAACCTAAAGGGCTCTGGTCAAAAGTAGTGAACTATATAGGAAATGGGGTGACATTTGGGATGCTCGATCTTGTTCTCTTTCTCTCTGTGAGGTTAGTTTACTCAATTGACCACTCTAAAATCAGGCCCTTTTCTCACCGTTTCCCATGGAACCCACTCATCGTACCAGTATCCCCCCACCCACTGGAGACTATATTGTGTTTGATGTTTCTGATTTAGTCAAGGGAGAAACATGTCAGTTCAAGTTATGTGACAAACTGTTTATAGCAGCACAATGTGTTTTTTGGCTTAGGTTAGTCCTGTGGCACTGTTCACCTGAGAAATATTATCAGGATCTGTATAGTCAACAGTCTAAGAGTAGGAGTGCTGATCTAGGATCAGGTCCACCCAATCTATGTGACCTTATTAATTGTGATCAAAAATCCAAGATCAGCACTCCTACTCTGAGATGCTTAATACATAGAGCCCCTGATCCATTTCTCTTCATTTTAGATTCATGGATCATCCATCCATCCATCCTGCCAGGCAAACCCACCCCTTGTGCCAGGAAGGCGAGGGCTGGGATGACCCTCTCCTGGGCGATGACCTGGAGGATCCTGGGTGCCCCGTACAGACCGCCCATGCAGGAGGCCAGCGAGGAGATGTAGAGGCCCAGGAGAAACAAGAAACCCACCAAGGAGACCTGGGAAGTTGGAACAAAACAAAAAGAGGAGGAAAAGAGGCCCCATGATGACTACACCCAGCTAACTTCTCAACTTAGCCCTTATGAAAATAGGTTAGAAGCAGGGAAAAAACGAGGACATAATGTAGGCATTTTTGCAATTAGAACAATTTCCTATACACATTTGGTAGCACTTTACTAGTTAAAAGATGGCGCCAACAGATATGGCAGTTCTTCTTCTAGCTCCTAAGCAACTTTGTACAAGCATTTTGCTACAACATCTGCTAAATATGTATGTGACCAATACAATTTGATTTACCTGCAGGCTTTAAATAAAGTGTTACCATGAGTAAACATCGTTTTTTAAATCACAAATAAATCTGTTTGCAAAGAACTTGGTGTACAAAACGTGTGTGCTGTATATTTTTCGCTGAGCTCCATAGTATTTCTGCTGTACCATATGCTTTAGATAACATGTACACATATGCAACAGTTAGCTCATTCCTCTCAATCCCCCCTAGACCACCACCCACTAATCCAACCCCACACCCTCACCACAGACAGCTGAGCTGCACCCCCTTTACAGTGTATCAACTAACCCCCAAGCGCCCACACCCTCCCAGCACCTCTCCCTGCTAGCTGGTGTAGGGACAGCTGTGACTGGGGAGAGTGTGGAGGTGGGGGTGGGAGGGTATTGACCTCGGCAGTACAATGTTTATCTCATTTCTGTAATCTCTGTCATTCTGTGTGTGAGTACGTGTGTGTGCGTTGGGAGGTGGGGGGGGTCAGCAGCAGAGCTTTTCTCAAATTTCTGTCATTCTCAGCTGTACAAATGGGATTCAGAGAACATACCGTTGTCACTCTAGAAAGAGGCCCACTGGGACCACTGAGATTAAACAATTTATCATCCTCATCACCATCTTCATCACTAGCCTGGTCTCAGGTCTGTGTGCTATCCAATGACAATAATTAGCATAGAAGTTAGCAAGACAGCATAAACAGATATGTGATCAGGCTACTTCATCACACATATAATAGCAGATTCCCACTGTGCCTATCACACATTTAGGATATACGGGAACACACAGACAATTCTTGTGTAGCCTATGTCTGTGTACATGTTCAAAATGTTGAAGAATGTGTAGGAAGTATGAACTACGTTGGATATGAATACTTCTGAACTTGATCATCAATAGGAAAGAGAGTGTGCTCTTCAAAAGGAAATAATCACTATGGTCACAATGAGGATGGACAGAGAGAGTTTACCTTTTCTGCTATTAAGAAGTCGAAGTGCAGTGCCTCTCTGGTGCAGATGGCTCCCAGCAGGAACACAAAGACCAGATACAGGAACCATCTGTAGTGGCCAACAATATCACCAGCAGTTTTTCATCAGTTAGATGGAAGATCACACATCGCACTATAAATAGGAAATGATGTCACAAGATCCTAAACATTTCATGGCATGTTGGGATTGGGGTGGGAATAAAGATCAAATTGTATAATGTTTTATACATAATGTATTTGCATAATGTTTTCAAACCCCCAGCAAAAAAAAAGCAGAGGAAGTCTGGAACACCTCAATGTAATAAGTGTTGGTAGTAACAACAGACACGTACGAGGTACAGACGGCAGCCAGTGTTCCCACAGGGATGTTGTGTTCCGGTCTCTGCAGATCTGAGCTCATGTTGAAGCCTGCCATCACACCTACGCATCAGGGACAGGACTATATAATTATAACTATAACTATTATAATCACATGTATACAAATTGTCACTGTGGAAGCTTTCTAGCCATGAAGGCAATGGCTAGAAAAGGGGCATTGTTAATGACCATTGAACAGCCAGACACCTTAGAGATTGTGAATTTAAAGCATTGTTCATAGTCAGGCCTTTGAACCACTAGAATGTGAGAGTCAATCAACAGTCGTTAGACCTAGAGCAGGGACTGTGCAATGACTGTGATATGTGATTTTGTAACTTATCTTAGTTGAATGCAGACACTCTTATCCAGAGTGACTTTATACTAAGTCACTGGATAAGAGTGTCTGCTAAATGACCAAAATGTAAACACGTAAGCAGCTGTAAACATGGTTATAGTAGTTCACCTGTAGCAGCGGGGAAGAACACTCCAAACACAGTGAAGAATCCTTCTCCTGTCGTGTAGTCTGGTAGAGTGTTCTTACGTAGCAGCTCCTCGGAGTACCCTACGAAGCCATGCTCTGAAACAACAAAACATCCACCAAGGCCAAGGTTTAACAGAGATTCAGCAGAAAGTTAAGTCTCTTATTTGTGTGGACATTCTGATTTTTACATTCATTAAGTTTTCATAATGCTCTTAGGCATTTTAACTCCTGCCCAATTCCCTGATTGAGTCCATAACTTCTGGTAGCATTTTACGGAAAGCCTGCTGATTATTATTAAGGCTCATACATGCTCATAACAGGTTATACATCCTTACTGCAGGCTTTAAAGGGCAGGTTGCACAATATATTTCCACAATTCTAACTACATAGATTGATGATATTACAATTCAAATGGACCTTATACAAAAGTTTATTAAAAAACTATAATTATACACTTCCATTTTCGCAATATACCAACAATACAGTTCGGTTTAGACGTCAAGATGGGAACGGCCTGGTCGTGGCGGCAGTGCACTACAACCACTGTTTATCGGCGTGCATGTTTGGCCTGAAATGCGAGAACATGGGAAGAAAGTGGGGCCGCTTAGTGAGGATGCGGTGGGCAGACTGGGTCAGGGGAACCCCTGCCTGGTTCTTAAGTCACAGGCAGGGCTCACTTGGTCAAAAAAGATTACAATGGCCACCAATAGTGGAAGAGTCGATTCACCATGAAGCTAAGGGAAACAAATGGTCATGTGGTCACAGTCAATGAAGTCTAAGTCCACTGACCTCACCGGTGTTACTACAGCACAACGGCAGGTGGCTTCGTTGATGGAAGTGAATCGGGTAAGTAGGTACTAAAGTGCCCAAAGAGTTGTCATGTTATGTCGCTAGCAGATGATAAAAAAAAACCCACTAAGATAGCCATGCAAAACAAACTGGCCCACTCACACAGAACTAGCATGGTGTTTGGGATTGGAATAAGCTAAATACCAATTGGATTAAATGTAAAAGAATATATTTATTAAAACAGGTACAGTACCAGTTAAAAAAAGTTAAGACACCTACTAATTTTTCTTTATTTTCAATATTTTCTACATTGTAGAATAATAGTGAAGATATCAAAACAATTACATAACACATGGAATCATGTAGTAAGCAAAAAAAGTGTTAAACAAATGTAATATTTTGAGATTCTTCAAAGTAGCCACCCTTTGCCCTGATGACAGCTTTGCACACTCTTGGCATTCTCTCAACAAGTTTCATGAGGAATGCTTTTCCCACATATGCTGAGCACTTGGTGGTCCTTCTGTAGCTCAGTTGGTAGAGCATGGCGCTTGTAACGCCAGGGTAGTGGGTTCGATCCCCGGGACCACCCATACGTAGAATGTATGCACACATGACTGTAAGTCGCTTTGGATAAAAGCGTCTGCTAAATGGCATATATTATTATTATATTACTTGGTGTCTGCTTTTCCTTCACTCTGCAGTCCAACTCGTCCCAAAATCTCAATTGGGTTGAGGTTGGGATGATTATGGAGGACAGGTCATCTGATGCAGCACTCCATCACTCTCCCTCTTGGTCAAATATCCCTTACACAGCCTGGAGGTGTGTTTTGTGTCATTGTCCTGTTGAAAAACAAATGATAGTGGGACTAAGCCCAAACAAGATGGGATGGCGTATCGCTGCAGAATGCTGTGGTACCCATGCTGGTTAATTGTGCCTTGAATTCTAAATACATCACTGAGAGTGTCCTCCGCCATGCTTCACGGTGGGAACCACACATGCGGAGATCATCCGTTCATCTACTCTGGGTCTCACAAAGACATGGCGGTTGGAACCAAAAATCTAAAATCCACCGGTCTAATGTCCTTTGCTCATGTTTCTTGGCACAAGCAAGTCTCTTTTTCTTATTGGTGTCCTTTAGTATTGGTTTCTTTGCAGAAATTCGACCATGGGTTTTGCAACTGCACTTGAAGAATCTTTCAAAGTTCTTCAAATTTTCCAGATTGACTGACCTTCGTGTCTTAAAGTAATGATGGACTGTCATTTCTCTTTGCTTACAGAAAGCTGTTCTTTCCGTAATATGGACTTGGCATTTTACCAAATAGGGCTATCTTCTGTATACCACCCCTACCTTGTCCCAACACAACTAATGGGCTCAAACACATTAAAAAGGAAAGAAATTCCACAAATTAACTTCAAACAAGGCACACCTGTTAATTGAAATTCATTCCAGGTGGCTACCTCATGAAGCTGGTTGAGAGAATGTCAAGAGTGTTCTGCTGAACTGCCTGATCTTTATTGGCCAATATAACTTTCAGGATATCATGCTAGCCAATGTTTGTGTTAGCCATTATACTTGGATTTACTGCTGCTAGTAGTAGCACTCAGGTTAACATGTGGCTAGCTATAGCTGCCGTCGGTCAACAACAGCGTTTTAGCCAGCATAGACGTTCAATGTCTACTATGATGGTAAAGGTTTATCTTGATTCTGTGCAACAGTACAAGAACTGCTGATGTGCTGAACTGTAAATAAGTCATGTGTTTCAAGGCTGCTAGTGGTTAGCTAGTAGTGGTAAGCCAGGAGTGTAAAAAGGGCTATGCTAAAAGCCTGTGAGCTGTATAAGTAAAAATATTTTCAGCTGATACAGAATAAAGAAATCACAGGATATGATCAGATGATAAGTTGGCTTTATTCAGAGTGCCGGTATGATGTGGGTCTCAACTTTCTTATGTGGACAGTGACTTCACTCCTGCTCACCTAGCGCTCCTCTTTACGTCGCATTTCCCAACACTTTTCTGACATGGGATATTATATTGGGATATTTAGTTGGAAGGATGAAAAACAAATGGACTGTTTAACAGCAACCTAATTCTGCAGTCTAAGAGAGTGTGAGAGAGTAATAGAGAGAGTGACCCTCGTCTTTTTTCCAGTGTTAGGTAAAACCAGGGCTGGACTCGGGAACCAGACTAACCCTAACCCCCCCAGATCAAGACAGAAGTGTCTGCTCTGATCCTGACACACAACCTCAGACCATTACAAACTTGACCTTAACCCAGCCCCTTGTAACTGTCCAGGAGAGGAACCATATTCCCCCCGCCTAGATGCGTGCAATCAGGGGACCAGGAACTAGTTTACAGTAACACTGGCCAAGTTAAACAGAGGTAGCAGGCTTGCTGTAACAGCACTGTGGTTTTGATAGAGAGAAATAGACTGGGCGTGATCACTCACAGACAACAACCCTTACACAGGCGCCCGACAAACATTTGCACGAAAAGCACAGAGAAAATTGTTCTGCTATACAGTCGGATGGACATGACTGCTTTGTTCACACCTCGTTATGAAATTTAACATGGGGCATGTGGAGTATGGATGGTTTAAATATCAGTGCACATAGCTGGTCATGATATGCAGGGAGGACAGCAAGCAGTACAGCTATATAAGCAACTGTGGAGTAAATGGTTAGCCTACAAGCAATTAAGAAAACAGGAAAATATAAAGAAATGTATTCAATGACCATGAATAAAAGCTTGTATGAATCAAGTTATTCCACTGCAAGAAACTATTCCTGCAGTCTTTGTAATGGTTCATGTGGTTCCTCCCGAGGTTGAGGTACTGTAAGTCTGCATCCCAAATAGCACCAAATTCCATATATAGTGCACTGCCTTTGAACAGGGCCCATAGGGTCAAAAGTAGTGCACTATATAGGGAATTGGGTTCCATTTGGGACGGAGCCATGTTCTGGTGGGGTTTAAAGGTTTAATCCAGA
Source organism: Oncorhynchus keta (assembly GCF_023373465.1). Lineage (NCBI taxonomy): Eukaryota > Metazoa > Chordata > Actinopteri > Salmoniformes > Salmonidae > Oncorhynchus > Oncorhynchus keta. The sequence goes on along the minus strand of NC_068454.1, from coordinate 26,670,754 downwards.
TGGTCAAATCTGAAAGACCCGCCTATGTAAGAACATCAAGCATTTCCCTCATGGTTATCTTACGATGGGAAAGAATTTGTTTATCCACCCTTTCAAGAAGCCCTGCTGGTTCCAAGTCCAAGAGGAAAAAAAGAGAAAGAGAGCGAGAGAGGGGGGGGTTGGTTTCATTTATTCGCATTAAAAAAAGAGTGAAAAAAAAAAATAGCACAGATTTTTTTTTTTTACTGGTAAAAACTGTGTGCCGATGAGGTTAGAAACTTAAAAGGGCCTATATGAAAACCACCACAAAACCCAATATACAAATAAGTACCAAAAAAAAGTTCTCAAATCAGTTAAACAGAGCATACTAATTATAAATGTATATTATACAGTGGCTTGCGAAAGTATTCACCCCCTTGGCATTTTTTCTATTTTGTTTCCTTACAACCTGGAATTAAAATAGATTTTTTGGGGGGTTTGTATCATTTCATTTACACAACATGCCAATCACTTTGAAGATGCAACGTATTTTTCTTGTGAAACAAAAAAACTGAAAACTTGAGCATACATAACTATTCACCCCCCCAAAGTCAATACTTTGTAGAAACACCTTTTGCAGCTGCAACTCTTTTGGGGGATGTCTCTATAAGCTTGGCATATCTAGCCACTGGGATGTTTGCCCAGTCGTGAAGGCAAAACTGCTACAGCTCCTTCAAGTTGGATGGGTTCCGCTGGTGTACAGTAATCTTTAAGTCATACCACAGATTCTCAATTGGATTGACATTTCAATGTTTCCCCTTAAACCACTCGATTGTTGCTTTAGCAGTATGCTTAGGGTCACTGTCCTGCTGGAAGGTGAACCTCTGTGCCTCTGGAAGACTGAAACAGGTTTCCCTCAAGAATTTCCCTGTATTTAGCACCATCCATCATTCCTTAAATTCTGAGAAGTTTCTCAGTCCCTGTTGATTAAAAAAAATAGGATAGTGTTCTCGGGGTGATGAGAGGTGTTGGGTTTGCACCAGACATAGAGTTTTCCTTGATGGCCAAAAAGCTACATTTTTAGTCTCATCTGACCAGAGTACCATCTTTCATATGTTTGGGGAGTCTCCCACATATGTTTTGGAGAACACCAAACGTGTTTGCTTATTTTTTTCTTTAAGCAATGGCTTTTTTTCTGGCCACTCTTTCGTAATGCCCAGCTCTGTGGAGTGTAAGCCTTAAAGTGGTCCTATGGATAGATACTCCAATCTCTGCTGTGGAGCTTTTCAGCTCCTTCAGGGTTATATTTGGTCTCTTTGTTGCCTCTCTGATTAATGCCCTCCTTGGCTGGTCTGTGAGTTTTGGTGGGCGGCCCTCTCTCCACAACTTTATCCCTGACCTGTTTGGAGAGCTCCTTGGTTTTCATGGTGCCGCTTGCTTGGTGGTGCCCCTTGCTTAGTGGTGTTGCAGCCTCTGGGGCCTTTCAGAACAGGTGTGTATATACTGAAATCATGTGACACAGATTACCCACAGGTGGACTTTATTTAACTAATTATGTGACTTGCAAGATCTTATTTAGGGGATTCATAGAAAAGGGGGTGAAAACATATGCACACCACTTTTCAGTTTTTTATTTTTTAGAATTTTTTTAAATGTTTTCATTTCACTTCACCAATTTGGACTATTTTGTGTATGTCCATAACCAAAAAATAAAAATCCATTTCAATTACAGGTTGTAATTCAACAAAATAGGAAAAATGCCAAGGGGGATGAATACTTTTGCAAGGCACAGTATACTCAATATACAAGAACAAAAACATGTTTGATTATGTGTGTGTGTGTGTGTACGTACATGTGAGAGTTAGGCTACATGGAGGAGACTACTGGGTAGTTTGGTTCACCAGGGTGACCTCTAGTCTATGTTTGAAGTTACTGAAGGATGATGATGTTTTGGCAATGTGAAGATAGGAATTCCAGAGTATGAAACCTCTGTATCTGATGGGGAATTGACTGTGTGAGGTGCGGCAGTGGTTATCAGTGTCTTTTATTGTATGCATGGATTTGGGAATTAACCTAGAATAATCTATTGGGTGTAATGTTTACTGTTCATTTTTATTGTTTATTTAACTTTTGTTTATTATCTACTTCACTTGCTTTGGCAATGTTAACATGTATGTTTACCATGCCAAAAAAGCCCTTAACTTTAAAAATTGAATTGAGAGAAAGAGAGAGTAAGAAAGGGAGAAGAGGCACCTCATGTTCTCGCATTCTAACACTGCAGCAACACCACAGAACGAGCCAACACCGACCTCGCTTTTGGCAACTATAATAACAGGGTCAGATTTTAAAACAAAACTATACTCGCCAAATTGCTGTACATTACATAACCAATTGAGACCTCTCTCTATCCAAACAATGATAATGTAACTGTGGTACAACGGAACAGACAGGCCCAGACAGGTTGTCTCACAAACAGCACTTTATTCCCTATACCCCATAGGGTTCTTGTCAAAAGTAGTGCACCATATAGGGAATAGGGTGCCATTTGGGACACACCCCCGGTGTCCACGAGCACAACCCTTATAACATCATGGTGTTAACACACCCCAACTTCACCCGACACAACTCCTCTCATTCACACACACACTGACCAAAGGTAAAACAAATCCATTTTTAAAAAAGCATGCATGTGTGCTGACTGGAGAATGTTGTCACGACCATAGAGGTCCTATAATTCACCTTTCTATTTATTTAGTTGGATATGACCCACAACCAGGACACTATTCATTGGGAAGAGCCCCTGATCTTCTGATTGGAGGACCCTTCAAAATATCACAGGAAGTGGTGACTTGGTGCTTGGTCTCAAGAGCAGCTCACTCAAATTTGGGTTCCGGCCTTTTCTCTTTCTCATTGTCCAAAAATGTGGGTGAGCCCGGTTAACACCCTACCACGAAACACATTATGGAACTTCCTGTCTGTTCAATCTGGAAAAGAGTTCAAATGAAGATCAGGAGGGACAAGTGAAGGGGGGGGAGAAGAGAGAGGAGATAGAGGGGCAGATGGTGTTTTGTGATGAAGTGACAACAGCTTTGGTTACAGGAATTATACCCTTAAATTCCCCTGCTTATATAAATGAACACATGCACGATTCACAGACTCTATAATGTGAGGACAGAGGATAATAATTATATTAGTTGTGAAGAAGATGACTTTATCGTCCAGTGTACACACTACTGAGACTTCTGTATTTTTTCTACCCGGGAGTCAGACCACGCTACTGCAGCCAGGAATGACTTGTCAGACTACATCATTAAACAGTTACATGAACAGGGGAAGGAGGTTAAGATTACTTCACAAATCAAAACGTGTTCTCTCTTTTAAAGGGTGAGATGTATTCCCATTTGACTCAAATAATGAGTTTTCCCACACAGAGCACAGGTCAGTATCAGGACAACGATGCAGAAATGTTAGCGATTTAGAAGAGTTTTCAAATGTATTTATATTTTATTACAAAGATATGGCACTACTGAGAGTGGCATAGAGCTTCTGGATTCTCCCACGAGAAACTGTTAATCATTCCTTTACCTCTCAGATCTCTTAACGTCAAACAGCTAAGGCAGTATAGAGTAGTCACAGTCAGTAAGGCACTATAAAGGCAGGTAGATGAGGTAAAGAAAACTGCAATCATCTGGTTGTTAGTGTAATAAGCAGTAACCAATCCTTTACTACAACATTTCCGTAACATTGACTCATTTTCTCATTTAGATAGGTTGTCTTTCTTGAAACCTGCTGTATTTGACACTTCAGTTTCAGAATTTCATCTACTTCATCCATGACCAGAAACACATATATCTTGCCATAAAAGACAGCATTAACCATTGAGATCACCTTGACCCTATGTCGACCAGCCTAGCTGACCTTCTACTGATATCACCAGTCTGATCTAAAGTGTTATCAAACTACAAACTGGCACCTCCCAGCCAAACCAGGCCGTACATCCTCCAACCAAGGGTGTATCCAAAATAGCTCCCTATCCACTATAGAGTGCACAACTTTTGACCAGAGCTCTAATGGTCCTGGTCAAAAGTAGTGTACTATTTATGAAATAGGTTGCCATTTCAGACGCAGTCCTATTCTCCTAGACTGGAGGACAGGGTGGCTCCCTGCCAAAGCATGAGTACACCTCAAAACATAGCAGCAACTTATTAGGAAAGACCTGGGCATCAGTTTCCCTAGGCCATAACTACAAGATTTGATCCCTATGGCAGCTCTGGGTTGAGTCCAAATGTCACCCTATTCCCATAGGTCTCTGGTCAAATGTACTGCACTATGCAGGGAATAGGTAGCCAGTTGGGATCCAGACCTGGGCTCTGGGTTCTGACTGAGACTTTACGGATGAGAAGTTTGGAATGGAAAGGAGAGACATGGTGTGCAAAAGTCTGGGGTAAGGTTTAAGGTTTCAGCTTACTGAACTAAACCAACCCCCACCACCATTTACGTAGTCTTCTTTGTGGTTTGTTGAGAAAAAGAAAGGAGAAACACCCAGCTCCTACTGGAATACTGTGTATTTGCATCCCAAATGGCACCCTATTCTCTTATACAGGAGTTCTCAAACTTCTTGGGTCCAGCAACACCTTTTGTGATTGCAAATATATCAGGGACCCCCTCGTTATCAGAACACAAATAAAAATAGTCTACAAGGAGTTTTACTATGATGTCTGCCGATACCATTTACAAGGCCAGCCTCTTGGCATCGGAGTGAATTCTGTCATGGGGCAGAGAGATTTAAAGCACATTTCAGAACTTCTACGCATTTTGCCATGAGGCAGAGCAAACTTTTCGGTTTTAAAGCTTAAATTACACTGCATTTATGTAAAAATATATTTTTTTTTGAAAAATGTATATTTGGTGGAGTACTGTTCATACCAATATCCCTGAGCCCCACAAGCCCATGTTGCCCAGGGTTAAGAACAGAAATTGTACATGAATATTATTACATTGTTTTACACACTTTAATCTATTGGTAATATTCATTAAAAAAAGTGCAAAAAAATGTATAACAATAATAATTCTGAAACGTAGACCACCTGCAGTAACTCTGCAGACCCCACATTGATAACCCTTGCCCCAATCAGTGCACTACTTTTGTCAAAAGTTGAAGTGTCCTGGGGTCAGTTGGGGTCACTCAGTCAAGCACCGGATTCATTTTTTCTACTGTATGCATTATCTTTGTTCATTAGCTACTACACTCACACACACACACACACAGTATTGAAATGTCAAACTGATGGGGAGCCTATAAGGTTCTCTACAGCCAAAAACATTTGATTTTATTTGACCAAGGGGAAAAACTAGGTATGTTTATATGCTACTGCTACTGCATAAGAATATGACGAGTATGAAGTAAGAGGTGCAGTACATTTGCAACGAAGCTGAGAGATGGATAATGACGAACTCTGAAGTCTACAGCAAATGCAGTGCAGAGAAAGCTTGTGGTTATCCTCCGGGCTATATTATGCCACAGTGACACCTACTGGACAAAATTGTTAATTGAACCTATGATTTAAGCCGGTGGTTCTTAAACCTCTCCTCGGAGACCCAATGTAGTTGAACTATTCCAGAACTAGCACACCTGATTTAACTAGTCAACAAATGATCAAGCCCATGACTAGGTGAATGAGGCGAGCTAGTTCAGGGCTACAACAAAATTGTGAAATGTCTGGGGATCCCCAAGAAGAGGTTTGAGAACCACTGATCTAGGCTTAAAAAAAGAACAACTCCTCACACCACCACTGTGCTACTCCTGGCACTAAAGTCCCTTCTGGCAGTGCTACACACACACTTCTGTCAGTTTACTATACACTACAGTCCAGGAGATTTTGTCAAGCAGAACACATCAGCAGGCCTACTGTAGGCTATGCCATGTACACACCTGGGTCGAGGTGGGAAAACGTCCCGATAACGAAGTCCAGCGTTGAGACAGCCAGCACGGCCAGTAGTATCAGCTGGAGACGGATGATCCATTTGACCCCGGCCAGGTTAATACCCAAAAGGCCGAGCAGGACAGCCACAGACATCCCTCTAACGGCCCACTCACTCTGCAGGCTCAGGAGCTGAGCAATAGACTCTGAGAACCCTGTGATATACATGGCTCCAGCCACACACTGTTGAAATCAAAACACACACAGAAGACATACATGAGATCTTGTATGTAAACATATTGATTCTTCTTTTATTTATTTAGCTGTATAATCTTTGTTTTAAAAGGTGAGTTGACTGAAGGTAAAGGGTTGCAGGAGGATGAAGGGGGAATGAAAACATGTACACACACATGGTGTTTCTCACCTGGCCGAAAACATACAGGAGCCCCACGGTCCCACCTACTCTTCCTCCCAGGACAGTAGAGATCATGGAGTAAACTCCACCATTACCGACCCCACAGCGCTCGCAGACGCCGATGCCTGACATCACTGTTACCAGGGCAACGATAACCACCACAGATACCAGGAGCATACCTAGCAATACACCTAGGTTCCCCTTACATCATCAAGAGAAAAAACAAAAAGAAAGTCATACAATATATGGAACAGGTCCTTGTATGTCTAGATCACCCCAGCACTAACACTACCTATTCAACAAATCATTGAATCGCTATGCCCTTGACTAGTTGAATCAGGTGTTTTAGTGCTGGGCTATAGAACCAACATGTGCACACCGTAGGACAGAAGTACTCAAGTACTATTTCAGAAGGTCCAGTCACACAAATTTCCTAGGTGGCAAATGTCCGAATGGATATTGTAATTTATCGGCATAGTAACAAACCCCCAAATCGCAACCCATGCAAACCCAAACTGTTCAAACTGTTCACACCCCTCTTGATGGAGTAGAGAAAGTTTTCCAGTTTTAATGCTCATTCCCTACAATTCTACAAAATGTGGCAGATAGAAATTTTGCCATGTCCTGTGAGTACATATGATACCAGGGGTTGAAGCCCGACAGTTCTATTGTACACTTTTGGGGGGTCAGGACCAGCAGTCGATTGACCCGGCTCTGGGTTCGGATCCAGCTTGTGGTCCGCCTGTTCTGTATGCAGACCCCTAAGTGAGCAAACTCATGCCTACAGCTACCTTCCATGGGACTACAGTTGAAAACTAGCTAGCTGGCCAAATCTGGTAAATTTACATAAATGTTGATTGGTGTGCATTGTCCCTGTCAAATAAATGTATTGAATGAAATTAAATAAAATTCAAACTCACCACCAGCCACCCAGTGCGGAGGAACAACACCACACCAAAGATGTTGATCATACAGGTAGTAAAGACTCCGTCCCACGTCCCAAACAGGACAGGCTCCCACACAAACAGCTTCACCCTCCACCATGGCTGAGAGAGATGCTGCGACCCCTGCAGTTTAGAATAGACGACATTTCCCGATTTTTACCAGACCTGCACAACTTTTATAGTCTGGTCCAGTAGGGATTTTAGCATGTAAATCTTGGTGGGGCAAAAAAATATATATATATTGTTTTTGACGCATGCCAGCAAAGACACTACACAACACTAAACAATCAATGAATTGCACTATAACAGTGACAAACGGTTCCCACAAACTGTTACATAAAGCTGTCCCAATAGCAGAGCTTTCTTTTCAGCACCATGGAGTGAATCCTTACCATTGCAAAACCTGGCTAACAGCAGGGCCTTGTCTGGCGGCGAAACAGTTAATTCAGCCTCATTTACTGACTTTAAAAAACGTGGTTTCTACTGACAATTGAGATGTACAAACTATGGCATAATGGGACGACGAGCAGATAAGAGGCAATCCGTAACTCAGATTAAGACAATGAGCGAGCTTGGATGAACGTAGGCAATATAACTATTTTTCAGCACTTTTTAAATGTACAGTGACATAATTCATAACATGGGCTGTTCTTGCAGTATTCTCCCTGTACACCAAGTCAGACCTGTAGGATACATAAAGGCGGCATATATAAGCAGACAATGAAAGCTCTTACAATATTAGATTGTTACATTTCTCTAAAACAGTCTATAGGCTACATGTGCACCACCAAGTCAAAACAGTAGGCAAAAGGATGAGGGGGAATGGGAACTAATTATTAGGGTGAGGCCCATGGGCTATTAACAGCTTACTACACAACTTACACTTAGTATTACTTCCTTAGCTACGGTATACATATCTCCCTGGCATATTGCATCATTAATGCAGCAGCATACATTACATGCTGTGCTCACTTGAACAGGATGGTGGCGCGACGGTCCTTGTGGGCAAATTTTGTCATCAAACTTTGACATCAAAGTCTGGCATTCTCTGGATTTTTCTGGCACTTTCAAGACAATTGGAAAAAACAAGATTGAATCATGACGTCAGTGATCTTCAGGTCGGAGCACTAGAAATAGGCCCGACTTGGAATTCTGAGTTGTTTTTTACGACTTGCCAGTTGTATTAAACTCACTGAAGTTTGGGATTTCCCAGTTCAGAGTTTCCAGTTGTTTTGAACACGGCAGAAGTCATGCTGGATTGACAGCATGGTCAATGCATTCAACCTTTTATGGCCCATGGTGTTGAATGTATTTCCAAGATGGCGTAGCAGTCAGACATCTTTTGTCTTGTCCCATGTATCTTTTTGTATATTTTTCTTCGCATTCTTTTTAAGATTTTTCCTAAACCTCAACTTCAAAATACTCTCCTGCAACCCGTCTCACCCAATGTGGTGTGCACCTGAGGCTAGCTAGCTAACTAGCTAGCTACCAGCTATCAGTCAGCTAACCTTTAGCTCAGAAAGCTCTCACCAGTTCATACAACGCGTTTCAATACAGAGCATACCGGACCTATTTTTCTCTCCATATCCCCAGATTCCTACAGCAATCTCTGAACCCTTTCATCTGGATCATGGCAGCCAGCTAACCACAACCCGGGATGACTACTCCTGGCTAATGTTTCCGTCCCGTAGCAAGCACCAACAACGGCTAGCCCATGCTAGACCCATCTCCCAGCTAGGGCTCCTGGGCTACTCACTCCTGAAGCCCACTCCTCGGCTACAATATCCGGACCCCTTCTAGTGCCGGTACGGGGCACGGAACCCTGCCGATCCTTCACGACTGGAATGCCGACATAATCTGCCCAAGGATCCCAACAGGCCCCTCAGGTGCGACATCCCCTGAAGGCCCATTATGCTAACCGCAGCCTGCTAGCTATCTGTAGCATATTGGACTGTTAGCTGATCCACCGGCCAGTTTCTTGGACCACTATACCTATTTTGCCAATTGGACTTAGACCCCTCTGCTACTTGGAACCCTAATAATTCCACGACTGGTCTATCGACGTCACCGCACGAGGAGGCAAAAACAGACTTTTCCCCCATCGCGACGTCCCTCTAAGTCCCTTATGCTAGCTTGCTAGCCCCGGCCTGCTAACTGCTAGCATCGGCCTGCTAACTGTCTGCATGTTAACATTTAACATTTAAGTCATTTAGCAGACGCTCTTATCCAGAGCGACTTACAAATTGGTGCATTCACCTTATGACATCCAGTGGAACAGCCACTTTACAATAGTGCATCTAAATCTTTTAAGGGGGGGGGGTGAGAAGGATTACTTTATCCTATCCTAGGTATTCCTTAAAGAGGTGGGGTTTCAGGTGTCTCCGGAAGGTGGTGATTGACTCCGCTGTCCTGGCGTCGTGAGGGAGTGTGTTCCACCATTGGGGAGCCAGAGCAGCGAACAGTTTTGACTGGGCTGAGCGGGAACTGTTAACATTAGAAGCCTACTCCCTAAGTTTGCTTTATTCACTGCTTTAGCACATTCTGCCCACCCAGATGTCTTAGCCGTGTTTGAATCCTGGCTTAGGAAAACCACCAAAAACCCTGAAATTTCCATCCGTAACTATGACATTTTCCACCAAGATAGAACTGACAAAGGGGGCAGTGTTACAATCTACTGCAGAGATAGTAAGATAGCCTGCAGAGTTCTATCAGGTCTGTACCAAAACAATTCGAGCTTCTACTTCTAAAAATGCACCTTTCCAGAAACAAGTCTCTCACTGTTGCCACTTGCTATAGACCCCCCTCTGCCCCCAGCTGTGCCCTGGACACCATATGTGAATTGATTGCCCCCCCCATCTATCTTCTGAGCTCGTGCTGCTAGGTGACCTAAACTGGGGCATGCTTAATACCCCGGCCATCCTACAATCTAAGCTTGTTGCCCTCAATCTCACACAAATTATCAATGAACCTACCAGGTACAACCCCAAATCCGTAAACATGGGCACCCTCATAAATATCATCCTAACCAACTCGCCCTCCAAATACACCTCTGCTGTTTTCAACCAAGATCTCAGCGATATGTGCCTAATTTTTTTCCTGCATCCGTAATGGGTCTGCGGTCAAACGACCACCCCTCATCACTGTCAAACGCTCCGTAAAACACTTCTGCGAACAGGCCTTTAAGTGACCTGGCCGGGGTATCCTGGAATGACATTGACCTCATCCCGTCAGTAGAGGATGCCTGGTTATTCTTTAAAAGTGCATTCCTCACCATCTTAAATAAGCAAGCTCCATTCAAAAAATATAGAACTAGGAATAGGTATAGCTCTTGGTTAACTCCAGACCTGTCTGCCCTTGACCAGCACAAAAACATCCTGTGGCGTTCTGCATTAGCATCGAATAGCATAGTGATATGCCACTTTTTAGAGAAGTTAGGCACCAATATACACAGGCAGTTACGAAAGCCAAGGCTAGCTTTTTCAAACAGAAATTTGCATCCTGTAGCACAAACTCAAAAAGGTTCTGGCACTCTGTACAGTACCTGCCCACTGCACTGAGGCTAGGAAACTCTGTCACTACCGATAAAATCCACAATAATGGAGAATTTCAATAATAATTCTACGGCTGGCCATGCTTTCCACCTGGCTACCCCTACTCCAGTCAACAGCCCTGCGATCCCCACAGTAACTCGCCCAGACCTCCCCACTTCTCCTTCACCCAAATTAAGATAGCTGATGTTCTGAAAGAGCTGCAAAATCTGGACCCCTATAAATCACCCAGGCTAGACAATCTGGACCCCTCTTTCTAAAAATACACATACCACCTCCAGTTACTTCTGCGAAGGCATAATAAACACCTGCTGCACTCTGCTCGTGAATCTACACCTTTTCCTCCCTGATTATTCATTACAGGCCAACTACATATCTCAACTTTCCAAATATTAAGCACCTTGCTTATATTTCCAACAGGAGTATAGCCTATCTGGATGGCAGGAAAATAAACCACGGGGAAAAGCCTCCTCCATTTGCTATTTAAGTGCACAGATGACATGTATTTTATTCCCGCTGTCCGTGTTTCGATACAGGTGCGTGATAATGGTCCATTCTAAATCAAAACAAATGTCGCACATATATACAATATTAGCCTATCACTTGTGAATGATATATTATCACTTTTGAATGATGCCCAGCATAACAATGCCTTTTTGTGACTTGTTCGAATCATTGTCGCACACCTCATGTAGCCTTCGGTAGCATAGGCCTGTTTTAAGAAGGTTTGTATCGTAACTAAAGTGGTGAAAAAACTACTTACAATTAAACACATTCTGCTAATGGAACATTCACGCTTATAGCCTACTACCATGTGCACATTGCTGCCTTTATAATGTGAAGAAATAGCCTAATAAACATTTTAAGCTAAACGTTCTGCTCTGTTGCGTCAGCCAAATTTAATAAAAACGTTTTTTGATGCCAGTGGTTGTATTAATTTGGGATCTACCGCATGCCCCAACTGTCCCAGACAATCCCAGTTTGTAACATTTATTTCTCACACAGAATAGGTGGATATTAGATTGACATAGGATAGAGCTTTTGCTGTTCATTAGGCCTCCTCATCTTGTTGGCTGACGAAAAGTTAATGTAGACAGTTCTTCCAATATCTTCAATATGCACCTAGTAATTGGATAAGGACGCACGCAGTTGCATCCTGATGAGTCTGTCTTCACTTGTAGCCTGTGAGAAAGACCCTATCATGTGACTGAGAGCAGTGTGATAGAGAGACGCTTCGGATTGCATAGCACACTCAGGGAGAACATCACAACGCAGCACTCCGATTGCAAAAGGCATGGATTTGTTAGGGTGCATTACTGCCACAAAGGGGATGCCATCGTGAAATTCTAGGAATTATCAAGTGCTTGTCAAATTGTAAATGAGAGACTATTAGTGTGTACAGCCTGCGCAAAAAAAAAAACAAAGCAGAAATGCCTTTCAAGCAACTTTATTCAAATCATCATTAGAGTTGCATCATGCAGCCTTACAATGTATTAAAAATCAAAACATATAGCCCAAAAATGGTAAAATAACTAAAGTTAAATTAACAAATTAAGCATAAAGGAGTACCTATTTCTTTGTAAACCGCTCAACACAGAATAGCTGCATTCCCTCAAATCTTTTGGAGAAAATATTCATTTCATTCAGCTTTGTTCAATTGTATTCTCCATCATACAGGCGGATTTTTTTTTTTTTTTTTTACCTTTATTTTACTAGGCAAGACAGTTAAGAACAAATTCTTATTTTCAATGATGGCCTAGGAACAGTGGGTTAACTGCCTGTTCAGGGGCAGAACGACAAATTTGTACCTTGTCAGCTCGGGGATTTCGAACTTGCAACCTTTTGGTTACTAGTCCAACACTCTAACCACTAAGCTACCCTGCCGCGTCAATACAGGACTAAGATTGAATCGTACTACACCGGCTCCAATGCTCGTCGGATGTGGCAGTGTTTGTAAACTAATACAGTCTACAAAGGGAAGCACAGCCACGAGCTGCCCAGTGACACAAACCCACCAAACGAGCTAAATTACTTCTATGCCCGCTTCGAGATTAGGAACACTGAAACATGCATGAGAGTACCAGCTGTTCCGGCAAACTGTGTGATCACGCTCTCCGTAGCCGATGTGAGTAAGACCTTTAAACAGGTCAACATTCACAAGGCCGCACGGCCAGACGAATTACCAGGACGTGTACCTCGAGCATGCGCTAACCAACTGGCGAGTGACATCACTGACATTTTCAACCTCTCATAAACTGGATGTGTAATACCAGCATGTTTAAAGCAGACGACCATAGTCCCTGTGCCCAAGAAAACTAAGGTACCTGCCTAAATCACTACAGTCTGTAACCATGAAGTGCTTTGAAAGGCTGTTAATGGCACACATCAACAACATTATCCGAGAAACCCTAGACCCACTCCAATTTGCATACCGCCCCAACAGATCTACAGATGATTCAATCTCTATTGCACTCAACATCGCCCTTTCCCACTTGGACAAAAGGAACACTTATGTGAGAATGCTATTCATTGACTACAGCTCAGCGTTCCACACCATAGTGCCCTCAAAGCTCATCACTAAGTTAAGGACCCTGGGACTAAACACCTCCCTCTGCAACTGGATCCTGGACTTACTGACGGGCCGCCCCTTTCTATTTTAAATTTTTTACTGAACAAATATTATTATTATTTTTCTTAACTTCTTAAAGCATTGTTGGCTAAGGGCTTGTAAGTCAGCAATTCACTAAGGTCTACTACACCAGTTGTATTTGGCGCATGTGACAAATCAAATGTGATTTGAACATAATAAAAATAATGCCACTGAACTATAAGCAAATCTTGTCTGCTAAATTAACTAGCGTAGCACACAACCATTTGCATAGTCACATCAAGACCTAACATAAGTACAACTCAGAGTATGCTATTCTTTTCTTCTGAAATACACAATATTGTCTTCATATAATGCCTCTTTAGATCTGTCTAAAATAAAAATAAATATTTATTGTGGTGTCGGCTATATAAAATGGATTTATTAGACTTTTTAAAATAGCTGGTAGGCATTGTGTGGAAGCCAGGAGATGCTAATTATGTTTATGTTGATTAACAGTTAATACCCGTGAGACCGACAGTTATGTGCTTGATGATCACCAGCTGACAGAATGTTGTGACCGCCACAACTCTAAATGTTCCGCCACTGATTCCTTCCAAACCACTCATTGTTGAATTAGCGATTTCCAACTTGTTGTGTAATGTTTATGGCCATTGGCCAATGAGCACCGATACAGTGCCAGTAGGATTTGCCAGTAGATTGTCAACGTGATTCACGATGATAGCAAATTTCAATTTACAAAAACTGCACGTTCGGCTTTTGAGCTTCTCGTCATGAAATCTATGCAGCCTACTCAATCACTTTGTATAGCTACTGTTTACAGTCCTCCTTGGCCATACACAGCATTCCTCACTGAGTTCCTATCGGACCTTGTAGTCATGGCAGATAATATTCACATTTTTGGTGACTTTAATATTCACATGGAAAAGTCCACAGACCCACTCCAAAAGGCTTTCGAAACCATCATCGACTCAGTGGGTTTTGTCCAACATGTCTCTGGACCTACTCACTGCCACAGTCATACTCTGGACCTAAATATTTTGGATCTTAATGTTTTTCCTCATAATCCTTGTCTATCGGACAACCAATTTATTACGTTTGCAATCGCAACAAATAATCTGTTTAGACGCCAACCAAGGATCATCAAAAGCTGTGCTTTGAATTGCCCAACAACCCAAATATTCCTAGATGCCCTTCCAGACTCCCTCCACCTACCCAAGGATGTCGTACTACACAAATCGGTTAACCACCTGAGGAATTAAATTTAACCTTGAGTAATACCCTAGATGCAGTCAAAAAACATTTGTAAAAAAAAAACTAGCTCCCTGGCATACAGAAAATACCTGAGCCCTGAAGCAAGCTTCCAGAAAATTGGAAAGGAAATGGCGCTCCACCAAAGTAGAAGTCTTCCAACTAGCTTGGAAAGACAGTACCGTACAATATTGAAAAGCCCTCACTGCTGCTCAATCATCCTATTTTTCCAATTTAATTGAAGAGAATAAGAACAATCCAAAATGTATTTTTGATTCTGCTGCGAAGCTAACTAAAAAGCATTCCCCAAGAGAGGATGGCTTTCACTTCAGCAGTGATAAATTCATGAACTTCTTTGACAAAAAGAGCATGATCATTAGAAAGCAAATTACGAACTCCTCTTTCAATCTGCATATTTCTCCAAAACTCAGTTGTCCTGCACAATACTGCTAGGACCTAGGATCAAGGGAGACACAAGTTTTTAAAAAATCCAATATCTCTTGACACATTCATGAAAATAGTAATGGCCTCTAAACCGTCAAGCTGCATACTTGACCCTATTCCAACTAAACTACCGTACTTTCTGGACTAGTAAGCGCACCCGAATATAAACCGCACCCACTGAATTATTTAAAAATATGTATTTTGTACATAAATAAGCCGCACATGTCTAAGCCGCAGGTGCCTACCCGTACATTGAAACAAATGAACTTTACACAGCCTTTAAACGAAACATGGCTTGTAACAAAAATAAATAGGCTTTAACGAAACATGGCTTGTAACAAAAATTAAAAGGTAGCCTACCAAGAAAGTCATTGGTCAGTATCTTCCTCCTCCTGTGCACAGAAACCATTGAAGTCATCGCCTTCGGTGTCGGAGTTGAATAGCCTCAGAATTGCTTCATCTGATGTTGGATCGTTTTCATTGTCGCTCTCGTCACTTTCATCCGGAGGCAAATTCCCCGCTGAGCTCATGCTGCCCCTTCAACACGCAGCAAGTCCAGCCTTTCGAAATCCGTTGATGATAGTGGATTTTTTGACAATGTTCCACGCTGTCAGGACCCACTGGCAGACTTGACCATAAATTGCTCTTCGCATGCTTTAGTGAAGGATTTCTCCCCACTTGTCATCCAAGCGGAGCGCCACCTTAAATGCACGATTTACACTGATGTCGAGTGGCTGCAAATACTTTGGGCCATCTGCTTTTCTTCCCTCTGAAAGCTTTTGTTGTATTTTTGCACTGAGTCAGTTCCCCACGCTGCTGTTTCCAACGTCTTATCATCGACTCATTAAGGCCAAGCTCCCATGCAGCAGCTCTATTTCCTTTTCCAACAGCCAGATCGATCGATTTCTCTGTGTCTTTGCCATGATGAGGTTGACAAATTACTACCGTAATCAGAATAATAGGAAGTTTGAGCGCGCTCGATTTACGTCACATTATGTGACGGTGAACAGTTTTTTTGAAAGAGGGAAAAATCCATAAATTAGCCGTGTCATTGTATAAACCACGAGGTTCAAAGCCTGGGAATAAAGTAGCAGTTAATAGTCCGGAAATTACGGTACTTAAGAGTCCTGTGCTTGGCCCTCCTATGTTGAACATAATAAACAGCTCTCTATCTATGTGTACCAAACTCACCAAAAGTGGCAGTAATAAAGACTCCCTTGAAAAAGTCAAACCTTGACCCAGAAAATATAAAAAACTATCGGCCTACATCAAATCTCCCATTCCTCTCAAACACTTTAGGAAAAGCTGTTGCACAGCAACTCACTGAAGACAAACAATGTATACGAAACGCTTCAGTCTGATTTTAGACCCCATCATTGCACTGAGACTGTACTCGTGAAGGTGGTAAATGACCTTTTAATGGTGTCATACCAAGGCTCTGCATCTGTCCTCGTGCTACTAGACCTTAGTGCTGCTTTTGACACCATCAATCATGACATTCTTTTGGAGAGATTGGAAAACCAAATTGGTCTACACCGTCAAGTTCTGGCCTGGTTTAGATCTTATCTGTTGGAAAGATATCAGTTTGTCTCTGTGGATGGTTTGTCCTCTGACAAATCAACTGTAAGTTTCACTGCTATGCGGATGACACACAGCTGTACATTTTGATGAAACATGGTGAAGCCCCAAAATTGCCCTCCCTAGGAGCCTGTGTTTCAGACATAAGGAAGTGGATGGCTGCAAATGTTTTACTTTTAAACTCAGACAAAGCAGAGATGCTAGTTCTAGGTCCCAAGAAACAAAGAGATCTTCTGACAATTAATATTGATGGTTGTACAGTCGTCTCAAATAAAACTGTGAAGGACCTCGACATTACTGTGGACCCTGATCTCTCTTTCGACAAACATATCAAGACTATTTCAAGGACAGCTTTTTTTCCCCATCTTTGTAACATTCAAAAATAAGAAACTTTCTGTCCAAAAACATGGCAGAAAAGTTCATCCATGCTTTTGTCACTTCCAGATTAGACTACTGCAATGCTCTACTTTCCAGCTACCCGGATAAAGCACTAAATAATCTTCAGTTAGTGCTAAACACGGCTGCTAGAATCTTGACTAGATCCCAAAAATGTGATCATATTACACTGGCTTCCTGTAAAGGCGAGGGCTGGTTTCAAGTTTATTTTTTGCTAACCTACAAAGCATTACATGGGCTTGCTCCTACCTATCTCTCCGGTTTGGTCCTGCCATACATACCTACACGTACGCTACTGTCCCAAACAGCTGGAGGAAGGGCGTTCTCCTATAGAGCTCCATTTTTATGGAATGGTCTGCCTATCCTTGTGAGAGACGCAGATTCGGTCTGGGACCATGCCTCAGGACTACCTGGCCTGGTGACTCCTAGCTGTCCCCAGTCCACCTGGTCGTGCTGCTGCTCCAGTTTCAACTGTTCTGCCTGCAGCTATGGAACCCTAACCTGTTCACCGGACATGCTACCTTGTCTTGGACCTGCTGTTTGAAACTCTCTCTACAGCACCTGTTGTCTCTTACTCTGAATGCCCAGCTATGAAAAGCCAACTGACATGTACTCCTGAGGTGCTGAGCTGTTGCACCCTCTACAACCACTGTGATCATTATTATTTGACCCTGCTGGTCATCTATGAAAGTTTGAACATCTTGACCATGTACTGTTATAATCTCAACCCGGCACAGCCAGAAGAGGACTGGCCACCCCTCAGAGCCTGGTTCCTCTCGAGGTTTCTTCCTAGGTTCCTGCCTTTCTATGGAGTTTTTCCAAGCCAAATCAAATCAAATTTATTTATATAGCCCTTTGTACATCAGCTGATATCTCAAAGTGCTGTACAGAAACCCAGCCTAAAACCCCAAACAGCAAGCAATGCAGGTGTAGAAGCACGGTGCTTCTACATCTGCATTGGTTGCTATTTGGGGTTTTAGGATGGGTTTCTGTATAGAACTTTGTGACATCGGCTAATGTAAAAAGGGCTTTATAAATAAATGTGATTGATTGAGCTAGGCTGAAACACCTGCATTTTTGAGCTGCCTTAAGAAAGCAAAAAAAGAGACCATGTTCGCATATGCCTTTATTAATTGGGTCGCGACTGGTCTGGTCCCAGATCTGTTTGTGTTTTCTTTCCAACTCAACGCCATAACAATGACCATGAGATTTCACAAGACATTTCACATATCTTGGACCAGGCTCCAACTATGTTATCAAAGACGTCCTCATACTCACAGGGCAGGCAGCATTTGTGGCAACTGTTGACTTTCAGCAAGGTCTTGACTTGTAATGATAACCTACCTGAGCGTCCTCATGGAACAGATCCTGGACAGGTGTGGTTTTACTGCCGCTGGCCCTCCTAGACTCCCTAGCCTTCAGAAGTTCTGTCACATCCTCCACGTTAGACCTGTGGAGCATCCAGCCGAATGGCAACGCTTCCATAACCGCTTTGACCAAACCTCTGCCTGCACACACTCTAGTTTAGTACCCTGGAGTGGATGGATACATAAAGTTCACCAGAGTTTAAAACTGAGTGACTCACCTTGAAACAAGGTCAATGTGAATATCACTCCTGGTTAAAATCATTGTATAATCATTAACCCCCAAAGTATACAAAATCAAAGGGCAATGAAATGCTTGGTTTTGAGACAAACTTCTATCTATAGGGCAGTGTCTCAGAAATAAGCTATACAATTATGTATCCTTATTTGATGGGAAAAATCATTAGCTTATTTAAATGTGGAGATAGAAAGGTAGCCTAATCATTGCCTTGCCTTCCATAGAGCCAAATAGAGGTGTGACAACTAAACAGCCACCCGGATGCAGGCAGGTGTGATTATGCAACAGCACGAGCCTGACTTGCCTGGATCATGGTAGGGTAGTTGAATTCGACGCGAGAATAAAAAATCGAATTACCGGTACATTCCTTGACATAAGATGTATTCACTGGGTCAACATGTAATTTAGTCTTTAAGGCAAACGATTTAATTTTCACTACATTAAATTACGTCCGTTATAT
Organism: Oncorhynchus keta; assembly: GCF_023373465.1. Taxonomy (NCBI): domain Eukaryota; kingdom Metazoa; phylum Chordata; class Actinopteri; order Salmoniformes; family Salmonidae; genus Oncorhynchus; species Oncorhynchus keta. Next base: position 26,651,629 of record NC_068454.1, on the reverse strand, counting down.
TAAATGTTTTTTTTTCTCACGATTATGCATATAGGCTATATTGCTGTCAATCGGGAATAGGAACAATTCAATAAACGCAGATCTAAAAAAAAAAAAAAAAAATCTCAACTCGTCCTTATTTCAGCAAATCTGATGTTGGATCAGTGAAAAAAATCAGCACAATGATGGTTATTTCTTTACCTACCTCAAAAATGAACTACCATCTCCACTGAAGTCCTCAAAAACAGCCTGTTCCAAATATCGAGTTTCTCATTCTAAAATCTTAATACAATAAAAGTACATTAAAGATCATATAAATGATTAATGTTGTGATTAAAAAAAAAATCCAACCGTATGGTTTGCCCTCACACTCTGTCTGCACCATAAGCGTAGTATTGCTACGTGTTCGACTAACGTCAGCAGGTAAATGTTTGTTTTGTCCAATGCCACTTTATAGGTGTGTTGCTCCGCTCCAAAAAGATACAGCTACGCCATTTGTTAGTTTTGGCCAACCTTCAAATGTGCATTTGGCAGCAATCCAATTGAAATACCAAGGCGAATTCACAAGTGTTAGACTATGTGTATTTTATATGCCCTATGATGGAAAAAAGCCTAATAAATTACCTTTAATTATTAGGTTAATATTACTGGGAATGTTCATCATGTCCTTCCAAATAAAATAAAAACATTCAAATCAGATCTCACATCTAATAGTAATTTACTGAAATAAATCAGCTACAATTAAAGCAGTACATGACATATTTATATATATATATATATAAAACAGATCACTCAAATGGACAACTTAAAAGACTATGCAAATCAACATCTGGCTTTTGATCAACCACCTGCGAAATTGAATAATTCAATACTTTATCATAACTTGACTAACAATAGTTTTTTATGCTTCCTTTTGTTCAATGATCCAGTATGAAAATCTGAGTCAAAATAACTCAGGTCTCAAAAGGAAGAAGATTTTGTCCTCAATTGCCCAAGCTCAACATATTCACAATCAAACAATGATCTAATATTAACTGAGAACTGTCTACAATAATGACTGTATATGACTTACATACTTCAGAAGAACCTTTTTACATGTGACACATTGCATTTTCAAAAATAGAACAAAATAATTGTCAAAATATTTTAACTTTGATATTTTTCCCACCCACATTGATGAAACAAGTTTCATTTTTCACCAACTTATACAAGGACACTTACGGTCAGTTTATGTATAGGGGGTTACTGTGGTGGAACTGTTCCAAAAATTGGTTGCTTTTTTCACAAAGATAAACAGAAATATGTTCAGTTCCCTCTGTATGCGGTTGATGGTGCTGCTTTTGGGGTCTAAAAATTATATTATAGGTATTATATACAGAGTATACAAAACATTAGGAATACCTGCTCTTTCCATGACAGACTGACCAGGTGAATGCTTTGATCTCTTATTGATGTCACCTGTTACAGCCACTTCAACTGTGGGAAGGACTGGTGTCAACATGGGCCAGCAACCCTGTGAAACGCTTGACACCTTGTAGTCTATGCCCTGTCGAATTGAGGCTGCTGAGGGAAAAACTCAATATTTGGAAGGTGTTCCTAATGTTTTGTACACTCTGTCGCTCTAAGGCTGTGTTTACACAGGCAGCCCAATTCTGATCTTCTGCCCAATTATGTGCAATAGAGCAGATTTGATTGATCAAAATACCAACTGGTAGAAAAATAGAGTTGGGATGCCTGTGTATACGCAGTCTTAGATTGTCATGGAGAAATACACACTGTGCTTCTGAAAGTGCTTTCTTTCACTGGTGTACAGTAAGTCTCATTGAACACTAAAACCATACAATCAGATGACAATTTGACACAAAATGAAAATCGTTTTTTTGGAACCACCTAATGATTGATTCATTTAAAATGTCAACATTTCAGCTATATGCCACATGACAATGAATAATAAATTGATTCATTTAGGAGGATGATAATCCAGGTATTCTTCAAACTGACAGTCCAGTCCACAATACTGTAACTACTAGTTTATGTAAGGATGGGTGGACTTCATTACTACAGGTCAAATCATAGCTGTGGTTCAATGCTATCCAAATCACTACTGAGAGAAATTCAAAAAATGGGTGGCAAAAAGCTATGGTTTCACAGAACATGAAGTAGCTGTGTATTGACAAACAATAAATTGCATTGGCAACCTGATGAAAATAAAGACATTCCATAAAACATTATAGACCAGTCTCCAGTCATGTAGCTATTACACCAGGTTGTCCAGAACAGAAAATACACAACTTACTTATAGCAGAGACCAACTTTCTATACATTGTACAGAGGGAATGTTTACAGAGCAAAGTTTCGTAGCTGTTGAATCCAGAACAAGGGTATTAACCTATTGTAGAAATGTAACAAGTTAGAGAAGCTAGCATTTAATGTAAAACAATGTTGACAAGAGATTTAATAGCTAGCATGTTAACTAAACAATTTAACTTTAACAGACACATTAACAATAAAGCACAAAGGAGACATCATGCAAGACAAAAATGACTAAGGCAATATAAAAAGAAAACTCATTTCAATTTGTCAAGGTACATTTCAAATGTGGCCGTTGTGTTTCGCTTCACATGCAACAATTATTCTGATTCAATATATACCATAGAAACCCTTTTATGTAACATCTGCCTTACTATTCAGAAAGTTATGCATTGTAATATCTATAAAGAAATAGACAATTTAATTCAAATGTAATTTTGCAAGTCAAAGCGTGATGTTCAGAACTTTATGGGGCACTAAAAGCCACCCTAACAATGTTACCAAGGTGAAAGCACACAGAGAAACGCCTAATAATAAATATACCAGTATATTGCAAAATTAAGTTTGATTTAAAATATCTGTGCCATGAAGGTAGGCAATCAGAAGCGATGCCAGTTGTCAGTCTTTGCTGAAATACCAAGAGGGCTAAAATGTGTGAAAGGGAAGCGCTTATAAAAGAGGGGAAAGTTGCACTTCCACATAAAAATAAAGTAACCATTAACCTTGAATTGTATGTTTCAGAAAGTCCAGATGGAGCAGTAGTTTGACTTGACAGTCACCAAGAATGACTATCAACCATATGGTGGAGGCTAGAAATACTTCAAAAAGCACAGAACTAATGAAATATACAGTTGATGTCGGAAGTTTACATACACTTAGGTTGGAGTCATCAAAACTCGTTTTTCAACAACTCCACAAATTTCTTGTTAACAAAGTTTTGGCAAGTCAGTTAGGACATTACTTTGTGCATGACACTACTTTGTGCATGACACAAGTACATTTTCCAACAATGGTTTATAGACAGATTATTTCACTGGATCACAATTCCAGTAGGTCAGAAGATTACATACACTAAATTGATTGTGCCTTTAAACAGCTTAGAAAACTCCAGAAAATCATGTCATGGCTTTAGAAGCTTCTGATAGGCTAATTGACATCCTTTGAGTCAATTGAAGGTGTACCTGTGGATGTATTTCAAGGCCTACCTACAAACTCAGTGCCTCTTTGCTTGACATCATGGGAAAATCTAAAGAAATCAGCCAAGACCTCAGAAAATAAATTGTAGACCTCCACAAGCCTGGTTCATCCTTGGGAGCAATTTCCAAACGCCTGAATGTACCACATTCAACTGTACAAACAACAGTACGCAAGTACACACACCATGGGACCACACAGCCGTTATACCGCTCAGGAAAGATTAACGTACTTTGGTGTGATAAATGCAAATCAATCCCAGAACAGCAGCAAAGGACCTTGTGAAGATGTTGGAGGAAACAGCTACAAAAGTATATATATATATATATACACACAGTAAAACAAGTCCTATATCGACGTAACCTGAAAGGCCACTCAGCAAGAAAACTGCCATAAAAAAGCCAGACTACGGTTTGAGAATGCACATGGGGACAAAGATCGTACTTTTTGGATAAATGTCCTCTGGTCTGATGAAATAATAATAGAACTGTTTGGCCATAATGACCATCGTTATGTTTGGAGGAAAAAGGGGGATGCTTGCAAGTCGAAGAACATCATCCGAACCGTGAAGCACGGGGGTGGCAGCATCATGTTGTGGGGGTGCTTTGCTGCAGGAGGGACTGGTGCACTTCACAAAATAGATGACATAATGAGGAAAGGAAAATTATGTGGATATATTGAAGCATCAGTCAGGAAGTTAATGCTTGGTCACAAATGGGTCTTCCAAATGGACAATGACCCCAAGCATACTTCCAAAGTTGTGGCAAAATGGCTTAAGGACAACAAGGTATTGGGAGTGGCCATCACAAAGCCCTGACCTCAAACCTATAGAACATGTGTGGACAGAACTGAAAAAGTGTGTGCGAGCAAGGAGGCCTACAAACCTGACTCAGTTACACCAGCTCTGTCAGGAGGAATGGGCCAAAATCCACCCAATTTACTGTGGGAAGCTTGTGGAAGGCTACCCAAAACAATTCACCCAAGTTAAACGATTTAAAGGCAATGCTACCAAATACTAATTGAATGTATGTAAACTTCTGACCCACTGGGAATGTGATGAAAGAAATAAAAGCTGAAATAAATCCCTCTCTACTATTATTCTGACATTTCACATCCTTAAAATAAAGTGGTGATCCTAACTGACCTAAAATAGGGAATATTTACTCGGATTAAATGTCAGGAATTGTGAAAAACTCAGTTGAAATGTATGTAAACTTCCGACTTCAACTGTGTTTTCCAGGACAGGAGCCTAAATAAAATGAAGCAATTGTTTGAATCTCTTACAGCTACATGTGTTAATGTACGATATAAAGTTGTGCTGAATGGGCAATTATCTTACAATGACTGACATACATTCTCCCATAATGAAGTGTGTGCAAAATGTTTATTTTATATATATTCAAAGACTGATTTCCCATTCCACTCATGAACTAAAAATAAAAGGATGTGGAGATTTTACATTGAGATTTTTTGTCCTGTGGTCTTAACCTGGTACTGGAAAACCAGCCCGAAGAGTACCAACCCTTAGAGAATTTCAAGTATCCTATGACTGTCTAGATTAATACATAAGCAATGACCCATGATTTGTTTCCTGATAAGTGCATGCATCAAATATGTGTAACATTTTTATGACCAATACCAAAGCATTTCGGTTTTCATTTGAACCATAATCTAAACTCTAAAAAGATCTGAATGAGGTTATCACCACATGACCTCACTTAAGGTCCATTGTGCAAACAATTCAATATTAAGAAAAATCAAATGTCTAGATTTGTCTTAGCCATTACAACAACCTATTTATAGCAAGTTCTGGTGATTGATGATGAATTATACACTTGATTCCACACCATCAACCATACAAACTCATACATTTCTTTCAGGGGGAGAGCTTTGAATAACTTGACTTCAAAGTAAGATTGATCAAATCAAAATCTTGTGATCATCATATGATCAAATCAAAACTATATATTTCAGGCTATACACCATGAAGATACCCACTCTTACCATGGTGTCAACTTGAAAACAGGAGTCCAGTAAGCAACTATACATAATCAACAAGTGGACAACTATACATTCAGCAGTTATATAGCAGGACTGTTATGCCGACACGTCACATGGTAACAGGGTCCCTTCATATGGTCTCAGATCTAGGACCAGCCCCCCCTGTCCATACATTATGATGAACGAAAAGGCAAAACTGACCTGAGACCAGCACCATTACCACAGTTAAAACAATGAGCCAGATATATAAATAATTGTGAAGCATCCAGTTGGCATTTCCACTCACTATGGGGATGTTAGGAAGCTCAGTGGCTGGCAGTGGGAAAAGATGGAGCGAGAAGAATTGTGGCAGGCATTCTACTAATTTTCTCATTGATTAAACATTTGATCTCCATACAGTTCTGTTTCCAAAACTAGAATCTCCAACAGAATAGACTGCGTTTTGTAGACGTCACCATTCGCCAAATAATTTTTTATTTTATTTTTAAAAATACGTTTGTTAGGAGTGCAAGGGCGAATTGAGTTATTGCACATGCGTACTTCAGTGTAGGCATTCCCGAACGGAAATATGCAAATAAATGCTAGAACAGGCCAATAGGATCTCACTAGCTCGTGCTGGCTCTGCCCACCTCCTTGCTTGTTCTGCCCACTATGATTAATTTGTGCCCATTGGAGACTACAGGCTCTGGTCCATCTTGGGTTAGTGAAAATCTTTCCTATTACTCTGAGACACTTTATAAATACAGGCACAGATACCTAGTTAGAGTTAAAGCAATAAAAAGGTGGAAGAAACATGATTGAAATCAATCAGAAAATTAGATTGGGGACAAAAATAGAGTGACTATGCAATCAAATCCATTTCACTACTGGGCTGATCTGAACACTTGTGTCCATTTTCATGATGTGTCATTATCACAATGTATGAAAACAATATTTGAAGCATAGTTATTGGATAATTGCCTTTTTGGATGGCAATTTGAGAATTCAGTGTGGGAAAATGACACTTAATTTCCACACTGTAAAACAGTAAATCAATAGATCTAAAACTAAGTTTTAGACCCCCCCCCCACCCCCCCAAAAAATCAGAACCATACCCCCAAAAAACATAGGTTGGGCTGTAGTTTCCTCCCCAAAAACCCAATTTAATGTTTTGCCTCATATACATCATTATTTATTTTTCACGATTCGCAAAATTGACCACTTTAATCTAACAGAAATTATATATTTTTAAATCATTAAATGCTTTGAGCAACACCCAGCTTTGCAGTGTAACCTATTTTGGCAGGACAGAGGATATGGGTATAAAGTGCCTTTTAAAATTATCATAGAATAATGTAAATAGTATCCTCAACCAAACGTTTGACTGCTTGTAGCATCAGGGGAAGAGTTCAATTGAGACCTCGTCTCAATGGGGAATTCCGAGAAATCTGTTCCGTGACTTCGCAGACTGACTTGTCCATTGGCAATAGTAAACTGGGAGGCGATTCCAGAACGTGAGGTCTGGAACTGCGACGGGAAGTTCTGATCGAAGGTGCTGATTTGATAAGCCTGATGCAACCCTTGAGCATCAGTCTTTTTCGAGGACGCAACTCCCTCCAGAAAATCGTTGGTTGGCGACACGGCCGAGGTAGTGGTTTCATCACCCGAAAATGAGAAAGAGTGCTGGGAGTCCCCTACAAGGAGTCCAAAATGGGGTTTCTCCAAGGTAGACCTTAGTGGAGAGTTCATCCCTGACTTACCAGTACCAGCGGTAAACCTACTGGGGGAAGGGTACTGCTTCTCTGTAGAGAACAGAGGCTGGTTGGAAAGGCTGGGGCTCTCGGTGACAAAGGTAAGACTCTGGCTACTCAGGTAGCTATCGTTCTGGCTGGTCCTCTCCAGTGCTTGCTGGAGGAACTTGGAGTACTCGTGCAGGAGGCTAGATTTCTCTGCTGATGGGGCTTGAGAGTTACCTCCCAAGCTTTCTACCGGGCTGCCCTCAGACACATCGGAGGAGTTGATGGAGATGCTGGATGTCACCTCAGTGTCGGCCACACTGAAGGAGATATCTGGCTGCACGTTGGCCTTGTTCGAGTAGTGGTCCAGGAGAGTCTGGAGAACCTCATCCGGGAGCACGTTCTTGTCGTGATTGGACTTGAGCTCGACACTCAATGGCTGGGGTTCCAAGATGGTGGCGGGAACGGTTTCGTCAATGACGCTGGCCACTGCGACTTGTGTAGCGGAAGGCTGGGACGCGATGCTGCTTACATTAACAGCGTAATCTCGGTTGTCGTTGTTGGCCATAGCGACCTGCTGGAGATACCTCTTCTTCTTCAGGAACTGCATGGCATCGTCGTAGTGTGTGCTGCTGGATGCTGGTTTCGTCTGCCCTCCTGGGAGAGCGTCTACTGGCTCCAGGTCAGAGTTAGCCACATCCACGTCCAGAAGACCTTGTTTGTCAACAATCTCAAACGTGTACCTGGTGACTTTGCAGTCTTCGAAAGAGGACAAAGGGGATAAACTCTCAGGTGGTTCAGGTTCAGTTGGTTGCTTCAGACTCCTCTTGGGGACCTTCTTGAGGACCAGCTTGGGAGGATAAATCTCCTCAGAGGAGAAAGTCTCCCCACCCAGCCCCAACTGCCGCCCACTAGATGTGTCAGGAAGTGCCACAGAATAATCTGCCATCACATACTCGTCTTTAACCACCTTGGAGGTAACCACATAGAGAGGTAGACATTCAATTTTGCTCGGTCTTTGCTCCACCTCCCTATCCATGTCGCCAAGAGAAGCGACTGTGGCAACGTTTTCAGTGGCAGCAGCTGAGAGAGCACATTGAGACTTGTCTGAGGTCTTCAGGCGTTTCTTCTTGGGCAGTGAGCACTCCTTGGCAGGGAAGGAGAAGGCCAGAGATTCTGTGTCGCTCAGGAGTCCTCCGTCTTTCCCCGCTGCTGCTGTCTTGTGGGCTTTCCTCTCACGGCACATGCGCCTGTGCTTTAGAACCCGGTCTGTTCTGGAGAAGTACTGTGGGAAACAAGAATGGGTTTGTGGCATACAAGGACAGTAGTACAATGATTTATTTATTTTTAAATAGCTTCTGCATGCTTTATAAACCAGACATGTTTGTGCAGTCTTGCCAAGCCCAACTCTTAAGTTCATTGTTATTTGCTTTGATAACATAAATAACCAACCTGGTGGCAGTAGTCGCATTGATAGGGCTTCTCTCCACTGTGGGTCCTTCTGTGCCTCTCCATGTGGTATTTCTGAATGAACCTCATGCCACACTCCTCACAGCGGAAGGGCTTCTCACCTAATAGAAAGTCAAAGGGACAGGTTATTCTGTGGGCTAGTAACATCAACATTCATCAAGTGGTATCTTTGACCAATCATTGGCTACCATAGTTCAATCATAGCTTCATGGGGCATTCTCTTACCAGTGTGGATCTTCTCATGTCTCTGGAGAAGGTATTTCTGAATGAAGCGCATATCACACTGGCTGCACTGAAATGGCTTCTCACCTGAAACCAAGCAACAGTAAGTTACCATATTTTCTTGCATTTATTCAATGGGAAATTGTGTTAGCCTACTTATTATACAGACAATGTAACTAACAATAATTGTTGTGTTCATTTAATGCTAATCAACAGACTTGACCATCATAAAATACATTATACCAGTGTGGATAAAGACGTGTCTTTGTAGATGGTAGTTTGTTCGGAAAGCTGCATTGCAGTGCCCACATACATGACACTTTGGACTCTGGAGACCCAATGATCCATCCTCATTGATGGTGAGAATCTAACAAAAAGGTGAATGATGTATGGAAAGACAAGAACAAAAGGTCAGTCAATTATTTCACAAATAAAGCGGGCCTTTACCCAGAAAAAAAACATTTGGTTTTCATCTGGTAGTTTTCAGGTGACAATATAAATCTTTAATCTGGACCTAACATGTGATTATGACCTAGTGTCAAGCAAATATATAACCTTGGCAGGAGAGCGCTGTTTTCTCTTCTTCTTGTGACACTCTGTTGTGAGGTCCCTGGGCTGTTTTCTCTCTTTCTTTCCCAGCATCAGTGGATCCGAAGACAGCTTCAACTCTTGTTTGATGCTCACCTGCAAAACATTGTTTAATCACTTCACATTAATTAATTTCACTGATTATAGTCAGAATGACAACACTCTCAATGGGTGAATCCCAATTCTTCAAAAAGGAGGCAAAGGGATGAAAAAACAAAGACTTGAGATTCACCCAAAGTCATGGTTTACACTACAGTGTATGTATTGCAAGACTGGCAATAAGAATGTATGCATGTACTCACAGGCATGTGGAGCGTGCATGGCAGCTTGTGTGCGAGTCTCTGCATCATTCCCTCTTCCCGGTCATTCTTCACAGTCTCCTCATGTACCATCAGTTCATCAGTTGCAATCAAGTCATGAGACACTATTGAAACCCCTGTCAGGTCATCATCCTCTTCATCATCATCATTATCATCAGCTAACAGGGGGTGGTGGGCTAACCCCCTCTCGCCCAGGGTCATGACGACCAGACCCCCTCCCCCTATCCCCACCCTCTCATCCACTACCCCACTACACTTTAGCAGCATCCCCTCCAGCTTGTCATCAATGTTCATCTTTACTAGAGACCTAGCTAGCTAGGTGTCTGTGTTGTTAAGAGAGGGCAGAAGTATTAGCTAGGTAAAGACAAACAAAACACCAGTATTTAGCTTTGGTAGCAATCGGCTAACGTTAATAATAAATCACTACAAATGCTTGCTAGCTACAATTTAGTGGGGCCATCATTGAGTAATCTAAGGTTTAGCTGATAACGTAGTTAGCTACCTAAAGATGATCAACCAACCAAATAACGTTAGCCAACACAAACCCGTTTACTCATAATAGCACGTCAACCTGCCCAAAAATTAACGTCAGCAATAAAACTAAGCTTTTTGACCATACTATAGTTAGCTAACGTTAATATTTCATCATCTGTCGCTAGTGGTCAACTGGATAGATTAGCTAGTTAACTAGATTAACGTAATAGCACGTAGGTAACTTTAGTTAGCTAGACAACTTTCGTTAGACAACTTTCGCTAGTTAGCTAAACAAGTAACAACTGCGTTAGCTAGCTAGAAAACTACCGGCAGTGTGGACAAGGGTTAGCTAGCTAACGTAGTTTGCAGTATATAATTAGCTAGCTAGCTGTGAATGGTAAACGTAAGCTAGCTAGTTATGCCTGATCAAAACCAACAACAACCATAACTAAGATAGCTAGCTACAATACCTCAAATCAAGATTTAGCTTCGCTTAAGACAAGTCAAATCGAGACGTAGTTTAAGTTAGCTTAAAAGCACGGCAGACCAAACTGTTCACAACTGACATAACGTTAGCCAGCTATTAGCATTAGTTGGCTAGCCTAGCTAACTTACGTAACGTTAGCCTGCTTACCTACTTTATGGTCTAATAAGGTCGTTCAACAGTCATGGTTTATCGGGGGAAAGTGTATCCGCTGTGTGATATACGCCGCGACAGAAAATAAACATCACCGCATCTGGCCCAACTGCAGCGCATGGGGACTGTACCGTAGTTGTTCGGCTTTGTGATAGCTCTGCGGCTCACCTGTAGTGAAGCACTATGTGTGTTCTGCTTTGCAACCCTTATTCCGCATCTCTTCTGAGCTCACACTGGATTAGACCATGATGACAGAAGAAAATCAAGACTATGCTACGAGCTACTTGTTCACCAAACATGAAGTGTCATGCGTCCAACAAACACTTAAAAATAAGAAATGCTGTCGTATTAAACGTCCTCGTTAACAAAAAAACAAAACATTTAAGTTAACTAGTTAGCCAAATAATTAATGCATTCTGAAAGTTTTCAGACCCCTTGACTTTTTCCACATTTTGTTACGTTACAGCCTTATTCTTCAATTGATTAAATACATGTTTTGCTCTCACCAATCTACACACAATACCCCATAATGACAAAGCAATAATAGGTTTTTCGAAATGTTTGAACATGTATTACATATAAAAAACAGAAATACCTTATTTACATAAGTATTCAGACCCTTTGCTATGAGACTTGAAATTGAGCTCAGGTGCATCTTGTTTCCATTTAGCATCCTTGAGATGTTTTTACAACTTGATTGTAGTCCAGTTTTGGTAAATTCAATTGATCAGACATGATTTTTAGGTAGCGTCATACCCAAGACTCAAGGCTGTAATCGCTGCCAAAGGTGCTTCAACAAAGTACTGAGTAAAGGGTCTGAATACTTATGTAAATGTTATATTTTAGTTTTTTTTATTTGTAATACATTTGCTACCATTTCTAAAAAACTGTTTGCTTCATCATTATGGGGTATTGTGTGTTGATTGGCATCCTTTCCTTACCCATAGAACCATATAGATATTACACATGCTCATACTTTATTTAGTGTAATTTGAATTAAACACCACAAACATACACATACAATTACTCTGGTTGGCATTTGCCAAATCTGGGTTTCATATTTCACATATTCAGAATTGGTATGTAGTTGAATAATGATACCCCACAAAGTGAAGCACTCAGCTAAGCAACACCTGGTAGGAATAACAATCCTTCTGAATGTGTATTTACAAATACAGGTCTTTAAAGTTATTGTTGTTTAGTCGGATGTCCTTGCTGGTTTCTTTGATTGAATGTTTAGTTTCTGGGAACTGTAGAACTGTTATTTTGTGTGGGTCCTTCTAGATGAATTTAAACACTTTTTGTCTGCAGCCCTTTTGATTTAAATGAAACCTTCCATACATGTTTGTCTATGGTATAAAGTTGTCAGAAAGTACTCAAAGTTGCATACCCCACCCTACCATGAGAAACTACCATATCTTCTTCACTGATGACCCATTTGTCTTACATGAGATGACACCCCGTACAGGATTTTTTTGGTCCTGTGTTTCGGCATGCTGTTGCACTGTGCATGAGCCACATTTGTAATTCCCATTTGTATTGGGTGCCTGAGTGGGCTCGGGGCAAGAGCAGATCTCACTAGGCCGTCCCCAATATTGTGGCCACGCTTGTAGACCACCAGTGGGGGTTCCTGGAAAATGTGATGTTTTTTTACCATCAGCTGAGATGTTCTGTCTGCCCGGAACCGAGCAACGGTTGCCTGTGTGAAGTGCCAGGAAGTGTGTGTATGTGCGTGGGAGCGTGTGTCTGTGGTATGTGTGTATGCATACCACAGAGAAAGAGGAAGAATGCATGCCTCACTTTTTTATTTTATTTATTTAACCTTTTTTAACAAAGTAAGTTAAGAACAAATTCTTATTTACAATGATGTCCTACCCATACCAAACCCTAATCCGGATGACGCTGGGCCAATTGTGTGCCATCCATTGACATGCATTGGATTTGCTTATATTGTATATACTGTAGGGATGTGTGTGTGTGTGTGTGTGTGTGTGTGTGGAATTCTTTATATATTGGTCCAGACAATTTATATACCAAAAAGTATTTAGATCTGAAACAGTTTAAGATCTGGGAAAATTGGAGAACGCTGTAAAATTACTCACTCTCCAGTCTCCATTGACTTGCATTGGATTTGCTTATTATATTGAAAAATACAGAAATATCTCATTTACATAAGTATTCGCACCCCTTTGCTATGACACCCAAATTGAGCTCGGGTGCATCCGATTTCCTTTGATCATCCTTGAGATGTCGCTACAACTTGATTAGAATCCACCTGTGGCCAATTTGGACAAGATTTAGAAAGAAAACACCTGTCTTCATGGAACAACAAGATAAATGCAAATATTTTACTGAGTTACAGTTCATATCAGGAAATCAGCCAATTTAAATAAATTATTTCGGACATAATCTATGGATTTCACATGACTGGGAATACAGATATTAATCTGTTGGTCACTGATACCTTATGAAATGGTATGGGAGTGGATCAGAAAACCAGTCAGTATCTGGTGTGACCACAATTTACCTCATACAGCTCCAATGCATAGAGTTGATCATACTGTTGATTGTGGCCTGTGGAATGTTGTCTCACTCCTCTTCAATGGCTGTGCAAATTTGCTGGATATTGGCAGGAACTGGAACACGCTGTCTTACATGTCGATCCAGAGCATCCCAACCATCCTCAAATGTGTGACATGTCTGGTGAGTATGCAGGCCATGAAAAACTGGGACATTTTCAGCTTCCAGGAATTGTGTACAGATCCTTGCGACATGGGCCATGCATTATCCTGCTGAAACATGAGGTGATGGCGGCGGATGAATGGCATGACAATGGGCTTTTGGATCTTGTCACGGTATCTCTGCATTCAAATTGCCATAGATAAAATGTAATTGTGTTTGTTGTCCATAGCTTATGCATGCACATACCATAACCCCACCGCAACCATGGGGCACTCTGTTCACAATGTTGGCATTAGCAAACCACTCGCCCTCACAACGCCATACACGCTGTCTGCCATCTTTACAGATGAACTTCTCCAGTGTGCCAGTGGCCATCGAACGTGAGCATTTGCCCACTGAAGTCGGTTATGATGCCAAACTGCAGTCAGGTTAAGACCCTGGTGAGAACGGTGAGCACGCAGATGAGCTTTCCTGAGTCAGTTTCTGACAGTTTGTGCAGAAATTCTTCAGTTGCGCAAATCCACAGTTTCATCAGCTGTCCGGGTGGCTGGTCTGTATCCCGCAGGTGAAGAAGCCAGATATGGAGGCCCTGGGCTCTAAAATTCTCTAAAACAACGTTGGAGGTGGTTTTTGGTAGAGAAATTAACATTCAGATCTCTGGCAATAGTTCTGATGGACATTCCTGCAGTCAGGATGCCAATTGCACACACCCCCAAAACTAGAGACATTTGTGGCATTGTGTTGTGTGATAAACTGCTAATTTTAGAGTGGCCTTTTATAGTCCCCAGCACAAGGTGCACATGTGTAATGATCATGCTGTTTAATCAGCTTCTTGTTATGCTACACCTGTCAGGTGGATGGATTATCTTGGCAAATGAGAAATGCTCACCAACAGGGATGTAAACAAATTTGTGCCAAAAATTGGAGAGAAAAAAGCTTTTTGTGCATATGAACAATGTCAGGGATCTTTTATTTCAGATCATGAAACATGGGGCCAACACTTCACATGTTTGTTCAGTGTATATAGTATATACACCTGGGTGGCAGGCAGCCTAGTGGTCAAGAGCATTGGGCCAGTAACCAAAAGGTCGCTGGTTCAAATCCCTGAGCCGTCAACGTGGAAAAATCTGCCATTCTGCCCTTGAGCAAGGCTGTTAACCTCGATTAAGGCAGCCCCCCACACCTCTCTGATTCAGAAGGCTGGGTGAAAAGCGGAAGACACATTTTGGGTGAATACATCCAGTTGTGCAACTGACTAGAGATCCCCTTTCCCTTCTCTAAAACATTTCTAGAGTGTTGAAAGTTTCCAAGAGCACATTGAAAAAAGATGTAACTACCCAGATTCTGCCTAGAGCTGAGTAACCGGGCAAAAAGGACCTTGGTCAGGGTGGTGACCAAGAACCCAATGGCCACTCTAGCTGAACTACAGAGTTCCTTAGCTGAGATGGTAGAACCTTACAGAAGGAAAAGTCTCTACAGCACTTCACCAATCTGGGCTTTATCGGAGAGTGGCCAGGTGGAAGCTACTCCTGAGAAAAAGGCACAACAGCACACCCGGACTTTGCAAAAAGGAACATGAAAGAGCATAAGGCAAAATCATTTGTGGTCTGATGATAATTTATTTTCACTATTTGGCCTGAATACAAAGCTCTATGTCTGGAGAAAACCCGGCACAGCCCATCACCCGTCTAACACCAACTCTACCCTTGAGCATAGTGGTGGCAGCATCAGGCAATGGGGATGCTTTTCAGTGGCAGGGACTGGGAGACTGGTAAAGATAGATGGAACAATAAATGGAGTCAAGTACAAGCAAGTCCTTGATAAGAACCTGTTTCAGAGTGCAAACAACCTTAGACTGGGGGTGAATATTTACGTTCCAACGAGACAATAACCCCAAGCATACAGCCAAACAATGTTGGAATGAATTCAGAACAATAATGTGAAAGTCCTTGAGTGGCCCAGCCAAAGCCCAGACTTGAATCCCATTGAAAATATGTGGAAAGACTTGAAGATAGCTGTTCCCCATGTAACTTAAAAGAGCTTGAGAAAATCTGCAAGGACGAATGGGAGAAAATCCCCAAATCCAGATGTGCAAAGCTGATACAGATAAGATGACTCAAAGCTGTTATCACAGCCAAAGGTACTTCTACAAAGTATTGACTCGGGTGTGAATAAAATGTCTAAAAACACGTTTTCACTTTCATTATGGGGTAGTGTGTAGATGGGTGATATTGAAAAAAAATGTAATCCATTTTGAATTCAGGCTTTAAAATGTATTCCACTAAATGTGGAATAAATGAAGGAGTATGAATACTTTCTGAAGGCACTATATACTGTATGTCCAGTCAATTTCTGTTACAAAACATTATTAAGAGCTGATCAATTGAACACGAATTTACACAACTAGATTCATGTAATAAACAGTATCCCCAAAGACCAAATATAGTACAATATCAGAAACTCACATTGTAGACATACCTTGGCCGATTTAAAAAAATTATTATAATAATCTTCAGATTTGTCCATCCGTAAACTCAGAGAACAAGTGTACAGAAGGAAATTATACATCTCAGTTATGGACATGAATGGATGAACAAGTTTCATGTTTTATTAGTCGTATGAACGGGATACTCATGGTATACATCGTCCAAAGAAAACAAACAAAGTCAAATGGCTCATTAGAAGCACATGAATAGAGCGCATCTTCAAAGAAATGTTTTATGTCCTATCACGCTGAGAGGAAAAGATAAACATAATGAAACCAGGCAAAATGCATATTACATTTCAATACCTGTTAGGATGAGTGCACATACAGCGCATTCAGAAAGTATTCAGACCCTTTAACTTTTTCCACATTTTGTTAAGTTACAGCCTCATCCTAAAATGGATTAAATAGTTTTTTTCCCCCTTATCAATCTACACAACCCCATACTGACCAGTGGTGGAAAAAGTACCCAACTATCATACTTGAGTAAAAGTAAAGATACCTTAACAGAAAAAGACTCAAGTAAAAGTGAAGTCAAAAAGTATTTGTTTTTAAATATACTTAAGTATCAAAAGCAAATGAAATTGCTCAAATATACTTAAGTAGTTACAGTACAAGTATAAATCCTTTCACATTCCTTATGTGTTTGCTTAATACATTCCTTATATTAAGCAACCAGATTTTCTAGTTTATTTAATTTACAGACTGCCAGGGGCACACTCAAACACTCAGATAATTTACAAACACAGCATTTCAGAGGCAGTGGGTATGACCAGGAATGTTCTCTTGATAAATGTGTGAATTGAACCATTTTCCTGTCCTGCGAAGCATTCGAAATGTAACTTGTACTTTTGGGTTTCAGGGAAAATGTATGGAATAAAAAGTATATTGTTTTATTTAGTACTGTAGTGAAGTAAAAGTTGTAAAAAATATAGAAAGTACAGATATCCAAAAAAACTTTAGTACTTGAAAGTATTTTAACTTAAGTACTTTATACCACTGATACTGACAAAGCAAAAACAGGACATTTGCAAATGTATTAAAAATTTAAAATGGAAATATCACATTTACATAAGTATTCAGATGCTTTACTTAGTACTCTGTTGAAGCACCTTTGGCAGCAAATACAGCCTTGAGTCTTCTTGGGTATGACGCTACAAGTTTGGCACACTGGTATTTGGGAGTTTCTCCCATTCTTCTCTGAGGATCCTCTCAAGCTCTGTCAGGTTGGATAGGGAGCGTTGCTGTACAGCTATTTTAAGGGCTCTCCAGAGATGTCCAAGTCCGGGCTCTGGCTGGGCCACTCAACGACATTCAGAGACATGTCCAAAAGCCACTCCTGCGTTATCTTGGCTGTGTGCTTAGGGTCGTTGTCCTGTTGGAAGATAAACCTTCGAAAAAGAACAGGCGAGCCGCACAGTCTAGGAGTTCAGATGCAATACTTTAATAACCAACATTTCGACAGACAAGCTGTTTTCATCAGGGTATAATGACAAACACCGCGGTTCACTAGTTTATAGAGTTTCAAAGGACACACAGGTGTCTAATCATGGCTGAGTGTGGCTTGATTTCATTGGTTGATTTACAGATATAAATAGAACATATAAAAAGCATGAATAGATAACATACAATCATAGATACAATTTGTCTACATAGGCCTATAAATATTTACAATTAATAGGAAAATCACAATCACAAGAATGGCTTCAGATCAAAGTCTACATTGATACCGAAGGGAGCAAGAGAGAGGGGGTCTTTAAATGAAAGACCAAGGCGGCCTCTCGTTTTAACAAATTGTCGAGGTCACCCCCTCTCCTAGGGAGGGTGACGTGTTCGATGGCGATTTCACGAAGGGACGAAATAGTGGTTCGCCTCCAAAAAGTGGGCCACAACTGGGTACGTCTAGTTTTTGCACCTAATGGTGCTACGATGCTCCATGATTCTTATTTTTAACTTGAGCTTTCTTTTACCCACAATTTTTACCACAAGGAAAAGCTATAACACAAATAACTGCCTTAGTGGAGCACATGATAACACCTTTGATTGGGATCCGTTTCCCTGTTTGAGGGTGTTTGAAGGGTCTACATTTGTAAGTGCCATTACATTGAGCACAGCCATTACACTTTTAGTTTCCATCTGGTAGAGGCGCAAATAATATTATGGGGTGGTAATTGTCTCAAGGCTTAAAAATCATTCTATAACCTGTATCCTCCCCTTCATCTACACTGATTGAAGTTGGAAGTAACATCAATAAGAGATCATAGCTTTCAGCTGGATTCACCTGGTCAGTCTGTCATGGAAAGAGCAGGTATTCCTAGTGGTTTGTACATTGTGTATAAGTCCACCTCTGTAGCTAGCCTACTGGCATCAGTAATAGTATGTATATTGGGAGGGTGAATCATTTTCTCCCCAAAAGCTTACAGTATAGATTTGGGAGGCTGGTCCGGCTGGGCCTGATCTTGCATGAGTGGGGAATCAATGGGATGTTCATCAGTTCATCAATGTAGAATCCTCTTCACTATATCTTCCCTCCAGAATACTCTGGATCACATTGATCACCTTCTTATTTAATACTATTTCCGTGTGGGGCATAGACCTGAATTCCTTGACATGGACAGGCTGTGCTTGCTTCCCTCTCCAGCGTTTACAAAGACCGAGGCTAAGACTGTCCACTGTATCATCCCCATCAGCATACACATAGTCTATGGGGTCTGCATTTGGGAACTGGTCGTCATAAATATAGGTAACCGGTGTGAGCAGCCCCACACCATAGAAGCAGTACATCTCAACACCAGGAGGGGGCAGACCAGCTGTCAAGTTTCTGGTGTCTTCCCACATGAACCAGCCATCTTCAAAGTCAATGTCTTTAAAGAAGCGCTGGTAGTCCTGGCGGGTATAGTTGAATAATGGCGTGGAGATGAAGACGTGGTCTGTAGGCCAGACCTCTTCAAATGGAAGCATCCAGGGGTTTGTGGTGGTCATCCGCTGCTGCTCCCGGATCTTGATGTTGGACACCAGTGGGATGCCAAGATTGTCACCTGTGGAGACAATTGTTATCATTCAATATCAATCATTTTCTCTTGGCAATCTCCAGACAATGTGTGACTCGCCAATGTAATCCAGACAAACCTGACCTACCACCCTTTCAAGAAAATGAAGACATGGGCAAGGCGGTCCTGGCAAAATAAATACTTTTTGGTGTAACAGATGTCTCTTTCCATTCACCAATGTTTGGAGGCTGGATATATGTTGCGAGTGGTTGAACATGTGCAGGTAGCCTAGTAAAGGAGCCCTTAAGTGATTGTCAAACAGTCAGATAAAAACATAACTGGTTGTGTTGAGGCCACAATAAAAAGGTCCAGTAATATATTTTAAAAGTTAAATTACAAATCTTTACCACTAGGGCCAAAGAGATGCTATTGAATTAACAGGTATTCTATATGTAATTCTATAATTAGGCCAATAAAAGTTTTTGGTGCAAGTGTGTGCACATATAGGAAGTCCCCTACCAGGAAAGAAATTAATTATTTCACCCTGCAAGTAAAACGATTTTGCAACATGAGGTGATTACGGTCAATGTAATCTACTTCAACCCGGCTATCAGGTTCTCTCAAGTATATTATGTTTCTACTATGGGTGAGGTTGTTCAATCTGTCCACCAAATTCTGACACAGTACCTGATGCTAGTACTCGAAGGGTCTTGACAGCCCCACCCCAGGGTGCTCCAAGTGAAATGAAGCCTTTGATGTATTCGTCTTTCCAAGCCTGGGTCTGCTGATATAAGAAGTAGAGGATATAATTGCTTCCCATGCTATGGCCCAGGATGTAAAGTGGTTGTTGATCCCTCTCGTACATATCCTCAATCAGCTTCTTCAGTCGTGCAAAGTATTCCTCCTGCTCGTCTGATAAGGTGAGACAAATAGGAACAGTCACATTATGTGTAAGCATGTGTGCATAAACAATTAATGAGTTGCACTTTCCGTACAGGAAAGTGATTGTCAGTTGGATGGTGTGTGTGTGTGTGTCCATGATGACACTTACTCGGAGCTACTCTGAAGTCATATGGTGCTGCTCGGACAGCCTCATTGCGGACATATCCCATGTTGACCAAATGTGTAACCATATTATTAAAATAACCTGGAAAAGGAGACATCTCATTCAATGAAATCATAATCAAAAAGAAGACATAGGAAAAGATGGCTTCATTATAGTTGTTCTCACCTGACAGCTTGTGGTTGTCCAAGAACTCAACAGTATATGTCTGTCCAAAACCAGGCACTCTCACAGACACCCCTGCAGAATTGGATGACTTGCGAGTTGTCCTATTGTATACAATTCTGTAGCAAGAAATATGCAGTAGGTACATACTGTTATTGCATAAGGAAATTAACCCAACCACTAAAATGCTGAGGACAATGAAGAAAGATGGTGCCAGAGAAGGCAGACATTTTACGTGCCACCAACCGATTGTGTTTTTTTTTGTTTTGTTTATTTGAGTTGTTTGTAACTCCTTTTTTAAACCTATTTTGTACATAACGTTGCCACTACCGCCTCTTATGACCGAAAATAACTTCTGGACATCAGGACTGCGATTACTCACCAAGGTCTGGCAGAATCCTTCTTTTCCTTTATGAGCTGACCAACTAGCAATTGTTTTCACTGACATGTTCAACCTCTCCCTGTCCGAGTCTGTAATACCAACATGTTTTAAGCAGACCACAATAGTGCCTGAGCCCAAGAACACTAAGGTAACCTGCCTAAATGACTACCGACCTGTTGCACTCACGTCTGTAGCCATGAAGTGCTTTGAAAGGCAAGTCATGGCTCACATCAACACCATCATCCCAGAAACCCAAGACCCTCTCCAATTTGCATACCGCCCCAAAAGATCTACAGATGATGCAATCTCTATTGCACTCAACACCGCCCTTTCCCATCTGGATGAAAGGAACACCTATGTGAGAATGCTATTCATTGACTAAAGCTCAGCTCATAGTGCCCTCAAAGCTCATCAATAAGCTAAGGACCCTGGGATTAAACAACTCCCTCTGCAACTGGATCCTGGACTTCCTGACAGGCCGCCCCCAGGTGGTAAGGGTAGGTAACAACACATCTGCCACGCTGATCCTCAACAAAGGTGTCCTTCAGGGGTGCGTGCTTAGTCCCCTCCTGTACTCCCTGTTCACTCATGACTACACGGCCAGGCACGACTCCAACACCATCATTAAGTTTGCCGATGACAACAGTGGTAGGCCTGATCACCGACAACGACGAGACAGCCTATAGGGAGGTTAGAGACCTGGTCGTGTGGTGCCGGGACAACAACCTCTCCCTCAACATGATCAAGACAAAGGAGATGATTGTGGATTGGGGGTGCGTCACCTGAGTGGGTTGATTCACTGTTGTGGTCATCCTGTCTAGGTTGGCACCCCCCCCCTTGGGTTGTGCCGTGGCGGAGATCTTTGTGGGCTATACTCAGCCTTGTCTCAGGATGGTAAGTTGGTGGTTGAAGATATCCCTCTAGTGGTGTGGGGGCTGTGCTTTGGCAAAGTGGGTGGGGTTATATCCTTCCTGTTTGGCCCTGTCCGGGGGTGTCCTCGGATGGGGCCACAGTGTCCCCTGACCCCTCAGCCTCCAGTATTTATGCTGCAGTAGTTTGTGTCGGGGGGCTAGGGTCAGTTTATATCTGTACTTCTCCTGTCCTATTCGGTGTCCTGTGTGAATCTAAGTGTGCGTTCTCTAATTCTCTCCTTTCTTTCTCTCGGAGGACCTGAGCCCTAGGACCATGCCCCAGGACTACCTGACATGATGGCTCCTTGCTGTCCCCAGTCCACCTGGCCATGCTGCTGCTCCAGTTTCAACTGTTCTGCCTTACTATTATTTGACCATGCTGGTCATTTATGAACATTTGAACATCTTGGCCATGTTCTGTTATAATCTCCACCCGGCACAGCCAGAAGAGGACTGGCCACCCCACATAGCCTGGTTCCTCTCTAGGTTTCTTCCTAGGTTTTGGCCTTTCTAGGGAGTTTTTCCTAGCCACCGTGCTTCTACACCTGCATTGCTTGCTGTTTGGGGTTTTAGGCTGGGTTTCTGTACAGCTCTTTGAGATATCAGCTGATGTACGAAGGGCTATATAAATAAAATTTGATTGATTGACTACAGGAAAAAGAGGATCGAGCACGCCCCATTCTCATCGACAGGGCTGCAGTGGAGCTAGTTGAGAGTGTGCACCCATCACCAACAAACTAACATGGTCCAAGCACACCAAGACCAGAGATCGACCGATTATGATTTTTCAATGCCGATCCCGATACCGATTATTGGAGGACCAACAAAGCCGATCCCGATTTAAAAATCGGCCAATTAAAAAAAAAATGTATTTGTAATAATGACAATTACAACAATACTGAATGAACGCTTATTTTAACTTAATATAATACATCAATAAAATCAATTTAGCCTCAAGCAAATAATGAAACATGTTCAATTTGGTTTAAATAATGCAAAAACAAAGTGTTGGAGAAGAAAGTAAAAGTGCAATATATGTAAGAATATGTAAGAAAGCTAACGTTTCAGTTCCTTGCTCAGAACATGAGAACATATGAAAGCTGGTGGTTCCTTTTAACGTGAGACTTCAATATTCCAAGGTAAGAAGTTTTAGGTTGTAGTTATTATAGGAATTATAGGACTATTTTCCTCTATACCATTTGTATTTCATTAACCTTTGACTATTGGATGTTCTTATAGGCACTTTAGTATTGCCAGTGTAACAGTATAGCATCTGTCCTTCTCCTCGCTCCTCCCTGGGCTCGAACAAGCAACACAACGACAACAGCCACCATCGAAGTAGCGTTACCCATGCAGAGCAAGGGGAGCAACTACTAGAAGCCTCAGAGCGAGTGATGTTTGAAACGCTATTAGCACGCGCTAACTAGCTAGCCATTTCACTTCGGTTACACCAGCCTCATCTCGGGAGTTGATAGGCTTGAAGTCATAAACAGCGCAATGCTTGACGCACAACAAAGAGTTGCTGGCAAAACGCCGAAAGTGCTGTTTGAATGTTTACGCGCCTGCTTCTGCCTCCCACCGCTCAGTCAGATACTTAAGATACTTGTATGCTCAGTCAGATTATATGCAACACAGGACATGCTAGATAATATCTAGTAATATCATCAACCATGTGTAGTTAACTAGTGATTATGATTGATTATTTTTTATAAGATAAGTTTAATGCTAGCTAGCAACTTACCTTGGCTTACTGCATTCGCGTAACAGGCAGTCTCCTTGTGGAGTGCAACGAGAGAGAGGCAGGTCGTTAATGCGTTAGACTAGTTAACTGTAAGCTTGCAAGATTGGATCCCCCGAGCTGACAAGGTGAAACTCTGTCGTTCTGCCCCTGAACAAGGCAGTTAACCCACCGTTCCTAGGCCGTCATTGAAAATAAGAATGTGTTCTTAACTGACTTGCCTAGTTAAATAAAGGTATAAAAAATATATAATAAATAAATCACCAAATCGGCGCCCAAACTTAATCGGCCCTAATTAATCGGCCATTCCGATTAGTCGGTCGACCTCTAACCAAGACAGTCAAAGAGGGCACGGCAAAACCTATTCCCCCTCAGGAGACTGAAAAGATTTGGCATGGGTCCTCAGATCCTCAAATGGTTCTACAGCTGCACCATCGAGAGCAATCTGACTGATGGCATCACTGCCTGGTATGGAAACTGCTCGGCCCCTGACCGCAAGGCACTACAGAGGTACTGGGCCGTTCGCATTGCCATCACTGTGGCCAAGCTTCCTGCCATCCAGGACCTCTATAGGCCCTAAAAATTATTGAAGACTCCAGCCACCCTAATCATAGACTGTTCTCTCTGCTACCGCACGGTAAGCGGTACCGGAGCGCCAAGTCTAGGTCCAAGAGGCTTCTAAACAGCTTCTACCCCCAAGCCATAAGACTCCTGAACACCTAATCAAAATGGCTACCCAGATTATTTGCATTGCCCCCCTTTTTTTACACCGTTGCTACTCTCTGTTGTTATCATCTATGCATAGTCACTTTAATAACTCTACCTTCACATACATATTACCTCAACTAACCAGTTCCCCTGCACATTGACTCTGTACCAGTACCCCCCTGTATATAGTCTCGCTATTGTTATTTTACTGCTGCTCTTTAAATACTTGTTACTTTTATTTCTTATCTGTATTTTTTAAAACTGCTTTGTTGGTTATGCTCGTAGGTAAGCATTTCACTGTAAGGTCTACTACACCTGTTGTATTCGGCGCATGTGACTAATAAGATTTGATTGGATTTGACTCAAAATCAAACTAGTGAAAATAGAGTTGTGGTTGTATGTATGCTCTTCTATTACAGTGCATTATTTATTGTTACAACAATGAACCATTAGGAAATGCTCCCTAAGTGTAGAGTTAAAATGATTGAATAAATCATGATCTAAACAGAATTATTATGATCATATTCATTCTCCCCCTCACCTTATATTATCAATCCAACAGTTAATCCCAATTGGCATGAACATATTCAGGTCAATCCAAAGTGTGAAAAAGTCATCTGTCTTTTTGTAGCACATCCAATGCACACGGCTTGGCTTGTCAATCTTGGCTTCAAGCTGGTTTCCTGCAGTCCCAGGCACTGGTAAAAAAAAAAGTTGTCAAATGTTATATAAATATATAAACATTGTGTAAATGTCCTACTAAATATCTGCATGAACCATTTCTGAAATGTCTGTGCATGTACAAATATCAGACCGGTCATAAACTGCATGTGTAAACGAGCATTATAACCTTTTTATGCGAGTAAAGTACATGTTGGATAAAAAATGTAATGACTGCCTGATGGAAACAAACATTTTAGTTTAACTTTCCAAATGTCGACAAAAGAAAATATGCTAGACAGGGTGGGATCTTTTTGTGTCGGTAAATTGAATTATGTGAGGAAAGGTCAGTGTAACCGCTTTAATGCGCAAATATTGATTTAACAACCATCATATCATATTTATATTTTTGTTCAGTGTATTTACTAGTCCCAATTAAATGAGCGATGCGGATGACAATTTGTTGTATGGCTCCTTCGAGAATATGAACCCATCACGCCCAGAAAAGGTGAGGAATGTATTATGCAATGGTTATGAAAATAAAATAAATCGTTCTGACATTGCTTCCAGAGGCAGTTTGGAACTAGGTAGTGTGTGTTTCAACCACGGACCCATTCTGTGAGCTTGTGTGGCCTACCACTTCGCAGCTGAGCTATTGTTGCTCCAAGATGTTTCCACTTCACAATAGCAGCACTTACAGTTGACCAGGCAGCTCTAGCAAGGCAGAAATATTTTACTTACTGACTGGTTGGAAAAGTGACATCCTATAATGGTGCCTCCATAAGGCCATTCTACTGCCAATGTTGGTCGATGAACATTGCATGTCAGGAACGGGTTGTGGCTGAAATAGCCCCATCCACTAATTTGAAGGTGTGTCAACATACTTTTGGATATATGGTGTACTAAACTTTGGACAACTTTAATACACTTCATTGCAATGACTAAGCTGGAGGTTCACATACTTTTTCCGACAAAGAAATTGAATGTTGGGATCAATTTACTCAAGAAATAAATGGGGGAAAAATACAAGTATTGTGTTGTTTAAACCAGGTTCACTATCTACTACCAGATACGAAGATCTGATCACATTTTTGGTCAAATTTTTGCAGAAATACCAAAAATGCTAAAGGTTTCACAAACTGTATCTCACCACTGTATATCCCTGACCCAGCCAGGACCATATGATTGAATTAACATTCGCACCAACATCCATTACTGAGTTCAAGGACCTACAATCCTCGTGGAAACCATAGAAAACTGCATGGAACTTGCTTCTAGTTCTAGATAGAGAATCGACCTGTCTTGTGAAATACATTTTGGACTTTCAGTATACAAGAAAGCAAATGGATAGCCTATTACAATCACATAAAACATACATTGAATTCCATGAGATATAACATGTTGTAATAGGCCTATCACAGCAAACTAATCAAGAAATAGAAATCTGCTCACCTATAAGAACCGGCGGAGTGCTATTGTTTGGCACTTTGTTTTGAGTTTTGAAACTTGATGGAAAGACATCGAAGAGCCCAAATCCAGCAGCTTGCTGTAGCGCAAGGAATACTATAAGGAGCACAGTACAGCAGTGAGCGTGTCCCATTCTGTCAAAATCTTACTCAAATCTTAATCGTGTCAAAGTTTACAGTTCTCTCACTAGGTCAGGCGGACGAGAGCTGGGCTGTATTCATTCCGGCTAACAGTTGCAACTAAAACGAGGGTATCTATTGGACAAATTCAGGTAGGTCCCTCCCTGATTCGCTCCGTTTGCTTCCTTTAAGAAGCGTTTTGCAACAGAATCTGCGGAATGACCCCTGGCCTATTATAAAACGGGTTGTTTGGTTCCTGGATGCTGATTGGTTAATAGTAAGGATTTAGTTATTCACCACCATCCCTGCTAACAGTTCCATTTGAATTCACAATATGCATCCACTGCCAATTCAGAAACTCACGTCTCCCCTGGAAAAAAGTATCTAAACAATATTTCCCCATGCTACTGTAACGGATGTGAAACGGCTAGCTTAGTTAGCGGTGTGCGCTAAATAGCGTTTCAATCGGTTACGTCACTTGCTCTGAGACCTTGAAGTAGTAATTCCCCTTGCTCTGCAAGAGCCGCGGCTTTTGTGGAGCGATGGGTAACGATGCTTCGAGGGTGACTGTTGTCGTTGTGTGCAAGAAGGTCCCTGGTTCGCGCCCGGGTATGGGCGAGGGGACGGTTTAAAATTATACTGTTACACTACTAGGCTAGCATTTGGTTTAAACAGTTGGGGTTTGTCTAAACCTTGTTTGCCTCTGACCTGTGCAGTTTTTTGTTGCGAACTCCACAATGCCATGCATAGAGAATAAATGTGACAAGACTGACAGCTTCTGAGCCATGTGAATTAATTTATCCGGATCATTATAACGGATCATTTCAAAGAAATGGCAATAGAAAGAAACAAACGAAAATGCACATAGTCAGCTACTTGGTGTGATTGTCTGTTAACTGTAGTGTGCTAGCTAGCAATGTCGAGGGCTCTTAGCTTCTACAGCCAGTCATAAACACTTGTCCATTTCTACAATTTATCTTCTTAAAATGTGATTTTAAACCTAACCTTAACCACACTGCTAACCTTATGCCGAAACCCTAAATTAAGATCAAAAAGCTAATTGTGCAGCAAATTCTGACTTTGTGGCTTTAGAAGCTAGTGGAAACGATGGAGTACTAGCTCATGCATAGCTACAAAGCAACCAGCGGCCACATTCAGGGCAGGTGGGGCAGACATAAAAATTATATTTTCTGTCTTGCAAGTTATTTTAGCATTAATGCGTGTCACATATCAGTTTGTAAAATGTTTTTATTGAGTTAATAAAGCCGCCTACAAACATGGTCAGCTTCAAATTGCAGGTGTTTTAGCCTGGCACAGTGTTGTCAATGGTGGTGGGGCAGCCAGCGGAAAATACAGAGCGTAAGGGTTGGTAAAACTTCTCTAGTTGCGCTGTGATTGGCTCAGTGTTCTGTCACTCACGGGGACACAATTTCACCCCAAAATCTACAGGGAGAGCTCTAAAATTCTGCCATAGATTTCCATTGGAAGTGCCCATCCAAGAAGGCTCAAGGTCATTGGCCACAGATAAAATCCCGTTATATCTACCGTAGCTTTGATTGGACTGATGTCAACATCATACTTTGAAAATCTTAGCTAGCAAGATAGACAAGCAGTCATCATGACTCACATTGACAATCTACTAACAAAAGCTTTTCAATCTTTGTCATATGAAGAGAAATGATATATCGGTACTCATTGGTCGTTGGACATGAACATTACATAACAAGTTGATAATTGCAAATTCAACAATGAGTGGTTTGGAAGGAATTAGTGGCTAACTGCAAGCATTGCAAAGCAATCACTATTTTGCTTCCCCTGCCTGCTATTCGGTGGAGAGGATGTGTGGTCCAAGACTGGGTTTAAGGGTATCTTTTCCAAGCTTAAAAGGATAAACATCCACACACAACAACATGGCCTGAAAGGGTTGAATACATTGGCCATGCTGTCAATCTAGCATGACTTCTGCCGCATTCAAAACAGCTGAAACTCGGAACTGGGAAATGTCATACTTCAGTGAGTTCAACTGGGAACTCTGAAAAAAAACTCAGACTGGGGAAAAAAGGGGAAAAAAGTTTTGAACTCCAAGTTGGGAACTCGGGCCTCTTAATAACTGATAACTGACGTCATGATTCAATCTCGTTTTTTTTCAGAGTTCCTAGATGTCTTGAATGCACCCTAGATCCAGAGAATGCCAGACTGATGACAAAGTTCTTGACAAAATTTGCCCACAAGAAGGATCACTGCACCACCTTCCTGTTCAAGTGAGCAAAGCACAACGGTGAGTCCAAAAATGTATTATTTGCTACTGCATAAATTATGTAATATGCCAGGGAGATATGTATACTGTAGCTAAGTAATATATTTTGTGTAGTAAGCTGTTAGTAGCCCATATGCCTCACCCTAATAATTTGGTCCCTTTCCCCCTCATAATTTAGCATACTCTTCTGACTTGGAGGTCCACATGTAGTCCATAGCCTGTTTTAACAAAATGTCATCATCAAATATTGTAAGAGCTTTCATTGTCTGTTTATATGCCCCCTTTATTTATCTTATGGTTCTGACTTGGTGTACAGGGAGAATACTGTGTTGTGAATTCTGTCACTGTACATTTCAAAAGAGCTGAACAAATAGTTATCGGTTACGCCCGTCTAAGCTTGCTCATTAATTCATGTCTTAATCAAAATGACGTATTGCCTCTTATCTGCTCATTGTTCCCTTATGCCATAGTTTGTACATCTCAATTGTCAGTAGAAACCACATTTGTTTAAGCAAGTCAGCCATATCAGCTATGTTTTTTTTAAAGTTAGTAAATGAGGTTAAATGAACTGTTTTGCTGCCAGACAAGGCTCTAGTCAGGTGTAGCTGTGGTAAGGATTCACTCTATGGTGCTAAAAAGAAAACTCTATGTAGGGAGAACATTATACAGTTTGCCCCACCAAGATTTACATGCTAAAATCGCCACTGGTAGCAACCATTGAAAATAGGAAACTCGGTCCTCGGGACACCAAGGGGTGCACATTTTGTTTTTTATGTAGGGAGAACACAGCTGGTTTAAATAATCAACTAATCGTCAAGCTTTGAATCAGCTGTGTATTGTTAGGGCAAATAACAAAATGTGCGCCACTTGATCCCAAGGACTGAGCTTGGATAACACTGGAGTAGGACCATTACAAAAAAAGATTGCAGTATAACTTCAGTATGTACTGCATCCAAAATACGTTTTTTTACTGTAGTAATTTTGCAGTGAAACTACAATTAGAGTGAAGTATAACTGCAGTTATTCTGCAATTACAGCATCCAAAATACCAGTCGACTGCAGTTACTGCACTTTTAATGCAGTTTCAAAACTGCAATCTTGTAAGGGGATGTTTAGCTAGCAACTATAGAACCTCCGAACTATATGGTCTGGTGGAAGGATGAAATAAAAATAATTTACAAATTAAAACAATTATATTAATATTTTTTAATATGTTGGCAACCATTTTATAAAAGCAAATCGTAGATAACACCCTCCAAAAGGCTTTTTATTGGCCCTTGGCTTTGCCTCGAACAGCCCTTTTGGAGTTAATTCCCAGGTTCTCATTCCTTATTGCTTAATTAATGCTGTGTGTGAGAGGTGGGTGGCAAAGTCAGAGGAAAAACCTGAGGTCAGTTAGGCTGCGTAAACACAAGCAGCCCAATTATGATTGGTCTTTTGACCAATAACACCAGAGCTTTTCACATCAGAGCTTTTTCAGAGTTGATCTCATTGGTCAAAAGACCAACTAGTGAAAAAAAGATCAGAATTGGGCTGCCTGTGTAAATGCAGACTAATTCATCGTTGGACTGCACTTTAAAAGCACTCCTCACAGCAGGAAATACAGCATCAACAAATGCGCATAGTGTTCTGCTATAAGCGCAGCTGTGTGCTTCTACCTTGTAGTAAAATTAATAAGGGTTACGGTAGTTTATTTGAATTTATAAACATTTAAACAAACACACCACACACATGATTTTAAGAGACCTTAAACTAGAATTCTTCCTATTTATTAGTGTATTTTTGGCACAATGATTACAACCTTACAACCGCATAAACAGTGCAATTTCCTGCCAGAGAGCTCTGATCTCATCCCAAATTCACGATTAACATTGCACCTCCTCCCCTAGCCCTTAGAGTGAACAGAGATGCAAGAGGCCAGGGGTTGTGTCCCAAATTGCACTCTTTCCTATTTAGTGCACTCATTTAGACCAAGGCCCTTAGTGCTCTGGTCAAAAGTAATGCACTATATAGAGCATAGGTAGTCATTTGAGCTGCATCCCCAGTACACGCACAACACTACCATAAGTAAATTATCACATCCTGTCTTTCCTGTGTGACCTTCCTGTTCCTTTGGTTAGATTTATCAAAACACTGACCCACCCACTCTTCAGAAATGACAAGCCTGCCATTCATCATAGTGGTTACTTAAGGCCAAGTGCCTGAGTATGTTTTGAATGGCAAAGTACAGTAAGCCATTTAAATAGGAGGGTTACATTCTTAATGTTGTACAAAAACATCTGAAAAGGTTGAACACCTTATTTTAGTATACTGGGACAATGCACTGAGAGGGTAGAAAAGACAAAGGTCAATATACCAACCACAAGTATAAAATTGACAAAAACACAATTTAATTATGCATGTAAAATAAACGGCAAGCACATTCTTATAGGACTAGTCTAATTGCCTCCTGCCTCCATTGTAAATAATAATTTGTTGTTAATTGACATGCATGGTTAAAGGTTCAATAACAAAAAAAAAATCTAAACAGTTGTAATCTTATGTAGGGTTGCAAAATTCTTGGAACTGTCAATAAATTCTCTGGTTTTCCATTAATACTGATTTGAGAATTCCGTATTTCCTGCTTGTTCCCTCCTGATTCTTGGAATCCTCCAGCCTGGATTTTTGGGAAAACCAGGGAATTCATAGAAAATATGTAAGACTAATCTTATGACGTGATTTTGAACATTGTGTAAAAGGCAGAATAGAAAATTGGATTCAGTCCACATTTCTTGGCATCTCTATAAACAAATTAATATAAGTGCTTGGTGAATAACCTTAAATCAGCATTTCAGCGAAAATACATTTGTATGAAAAAACATGTCAGTCACTGAGAAATAACTGCAATTGCAAGTCGATCAAATCAAGGCAACTAGCAATCGGACATGATACAGATATAGAAAAATATGTATTATTTATTTGTTCTTGAGCATACATGATCAATGTTGCCATAAGGATCATAGGGACTGTGTCCAGGAATCTGTCCCAAAAAGCATCCTGTTCCCTATATAGTGAACAGACCCCACAGGGCTCTGGTCAAAAGTAGCACACTATTTAGGGAATAGAGTGCAATTTGGGATGCAACCCCAGGAGTCCCTTGAAAAGAAGCATGTTCTGTTTTGCTGTTTGTTTGGAGGGCCTGTTTCGGCCCTGAAGATCACATCTTGTTGAAACACTCCTTTGCGTTGGTCCACACTTGTATTCCCTGAGAGAGAAAGACAGAGAGAGAATGTTTCACTTTTGTTTATTATCCATTTCACTTGCTTTGGCAATGTAAACATACGTTTCACAAGCCAATAAATCCATTTGAATTAAAATTGAGAGAGCAAAACAGAGGAATTTGTATTATGCAGCACAGTAATACAGTATTTTACGATATATTTGGTATTGATAAAAGAACACAAAATATACAAATTTTACAGGCAGAATACTCAATACATTTTAAGTATCTGTGGGGACGTGTCACCTTTTTACACCTGCTGATCTGCATGATTGCATAGCTAATCAGGGCCTCCTTCAGGTCCCGGTCCTTTTGGTCTTTAAAGTGCTCAATGTCTATCCAGGCAGTCTTCACAAACTCACTGTGGA
Organism: Oncorhynchus keta; assembly: GCF_023373465.1. NCBI lineage: Eukaryota > Metazoa > Chordata > Actinopteri > Salmoniformes > Salmonidae > Oncorhynchus > Oncorhynchus keta. The sequence continues at coordinate 26,619,465 of NC_068454.1, read as the reverse complement.
GAGAGAAAGACTGGCTTTATAACCTTCTCAGATCCTTAAAATTAAAAACAAAAATAGTCAGCTGGTCAACCTCCAAAGCAGCAAATAAAGTGATTCAATTATAACATGGTGGACAGTCAAAGGAGCCATAGAGAGAGAGCGAGAGAGACAGAGGGTTAGAGACAGAAAAATTGTTGGTTTCTCACTCGCTCTCGGCGTTCTTCTCTTTCACAGCCTCCTCTCCCTCCTCTATCTGCTGTTCTAACACTTGTAACTTAACCTCCCTCTGCTCTGCAGTCTCCTGGCCAAACAGCTTACTGGTCATCCCCTTCAGTGAGAACGTCCGCACAGTCTGAACACAGGGAAGGAAAGATCAACATTCCATCTGGTCATTTTTTAAGGTTTGGATAAGCTTCACAGCAACTTTTGACTAAATTGATTTTATTTATGTGCTTGCTATCTGCTATCTATTGCCTCATTATTTGCTGAGGAGCTCCATGTGTCTCTTTAGAAACTGAGGCTATGTCCAAAATGGCACCCTATGCCCCTAAATCAAATCAAACTTTATTTGCCACATGCGCCGAATACAACAAGTGTAGACTTTACTGTGAAATACTTACTTACAAGCCCTTAATCAACAGTGCAGTTCAGGGCCATACAGGCCCTCATTGAAAGTAGTGCACTATATAGGGAGCCATTTAGCATGCAACCTGGTTCTTCCTAGCTGTGGAGATGGCTTCAACCTTGTGTGATGACTCACCCCTGTGACCAGCTCCTCCTTCTGCTGTTTTTTAGAGGCTAAGTCCTGTGCAGCCATCTCCAGCTCAAACTGTGTCAACTCATGCTTCCTGCACACTGCCCTGCAGAAACAGGCCTTTGCTGATCATTATGGTTGCTACTGGATGTACTGATGCCTAGCTGCTCATCATGGTTGCTACTGTACTATGTAGATGTATGATCATTCTGCACCATACAGTGTCATGAGGGCTGTTCAATAGATTCAATGAGGGGGCTCAGTGAGTTGGAATTCAGTATGCCATTGGCAAAGATCAACAGTGGTCCACACAGGTCTTTGGCAAGTTGACGTGAGGATGTGAAGCTACCTCCATAACAAGCACAACCCAGAACACAATGACTATTGATTTGGCATAATGATCTTTCTGTATCTTTGTTGACAATAGGGTTTATAAAGTGATATTTACTTGGCCTACAGCAGCAGTCCTGGTGTTCAGTAGGTATACTGTACCTTAGTGCCTCAGTATAGAATAGGTACTCCTTCAGCTGATCAGCATAGTGCTCCTCTTCCTCCAGAATATCATCTACAGAAGCAGCATACCTGTAGACAAGAGGGGAGTCCATATGGATACATTTGCTTTACTTGATCACACCATTAAACAGAAGGATGGGGAAACTACATCAGCTCACTAAAGTAAGACTGAAGCACAGAAGCATCATACCTGCAGGCAAGAGATGGGAGTATAAATACATTTCCTTTAATCTATCACACCCTGTACAGATGGACAAGGAATCGTGAATACCATGCAGCAAGGACACCCAAAATACATCCATTCCAGTCAGTAGCTAGGTTTCCATCCAATTGGCAACAGATTTGCATGCGAATAGTAAAAAAATAATCAGCATACGTTTCCATCAAATTGACTTGTTGCGGATAAAAGGCTGTGTGTGATGATGTAGTGCACATAAAAACGTTTGCAGTACCGAATAAAAAATACAAATTAAATGGGTTTCTATCGCACTTTCAATACTGATGGTTTTCCCACAACAAATTATGCATTATAAAGTGCATTCGGAAAGTATTCAGACCCCTTTTCCCACATTTTGTTACAGCCTTATTCTAAAATGGAATAAACAAATGTTTTATCAATCTTCACACAATTCCCATAATGCCAAGTTAATAACAGGTTTTTAGAAATGTTTGTAAATTTTTACAAATAAAAAACCTAAATCACTTTTACATAATTATTCAGACCCTTTACTCAGTACTTTGTTGAAGCACCTTTGGCAGCGATTACAACCTCTTGGGTATGACGCTACCTCTTGGGTATGACGCTACAAGCTTGGCACACCTGTATTTGGGGAGTTTCTCCCATTCTTCTCTGCAGATCCTTTCAAGCTCTGACAGTTTGGATGGGGAATGTTGCTGCACAGCTATTTTCAGGTCTCTCCAGAGAAGTTCGATTGGGGTTCTGGCTGGGCCACTCAAGGACATTCAGAGACTTGTCCCGAAGCCACTCCTGCGTTGTCTTGACTGTGTGCTTAATGTCAATGTCCTGTTGGAAGGTGAACCTTCACCCCAGTCTGTGGTCCTGAGCGCTCTGGAGCAGGTTTTCATCAAGGATCTCTCTGTACTTTGCCTCGATCCTGACTAGTCTCCCAGTCCCTGCCGCTGAAAAACATCCCCACAGCATGATGCTGCCCCCACCATGCTTCACCATGGGGACGATGGCAGGTTTCCTCCAGATGTGATGCTTGGAATTCAGGCCAAAGAGTTCAATCTTGGTTTCATCAGACCAGAATCTTTTTTTCTCATAGTCTGAGTCCTTTAGGTGCCTTTTGGCAAACTCCAAGCGGGCTGTCATGTGCCGTTTACTGAGGAGTGCCTTCCGTCTGGCCACTCTACCACAAAGGCCTGATTGGTGGAGTGCTGCAATGATGGTTGTCATTCTGGAAGGTTCTCCCATCACCACAGAAGAACTCTAGTGCTCTGTCAGAGTGACCATCGGGTTCTTGGTCAACTCCCTGAACAAGGCCCTTCTCCCCCGATTGCGCAGTTTGGCCAGGTAGCCAGTTCTAGCAAGAGTCTTGGTGGTTACAAACATCCTCCATTTAAGAATGGTGGAGGCCACTGTGTTCTTGGGGACCTTCAATGCTGCAGAAATGTTTTGGTACCCGTCACCAGATCTGTGCCTCGACACAATCCTGTCTCTGAGCTCTACGGACAATTCCTTTGACCTCATGGCTTGGTTTTTGCTCTGACATGCACTGTCAACTGTGGGACCTTATATACACAGGTGTGTGCCTTTCCAAATCATGTCCAATCAATGTAATTTACCACAGGTGGACTCCCATGAAGTTGTAGAAACATCTCAAGGATGATCAATGGAAACAGGATGCACCTGAGCTCAATTTCAAGTTTCGTAGCAAAGGGTCTGAATACTTAAATAAGGTATTTCTGTTTTTTATACATTTACTAAAATTTCTAAAAACCTGTTTTCACTTTGTCATTATGGGGTATTGTGTGTAGTTTGAGGAATGTATTTTTTAAATCTATTTTAGAATAAGGCTGTAATGTAACAAAATGTGGAAAAAGCCAAGGGGTCTGAATACTCTCCGAAGGCACTGTATAGCAAATATGCCCACTCTGGTCTTGGCACGTGCACTCTTGCCAACAGCTCCTAGATACAGTGTGAGTAGGCTACCTACATTATGACATTATTATAGATGAGTGAGATCATTTTTGTTTGTCAAATGGCAGCTAAGCATCGGTCATCATGTCACCAGAATAAGACCATCGATAGTTATTGGAAAGGAGCATCAAGCTCATCACCGTGCACTTTCACCACTCTGTGAAGTTCATCATAATTTATTTCATCTGTAGCCTAATAAACTGCATGCTTTTCCAATTCATAGTGGGAGGACAACAACAAATCACGTGACTCCAAATTTACTTTGATATGATGGTTATTATATCAATATTTTCATCAATTTCCTGCACTTTTGTTTTTATTTCCACACTGTGCCATGCAGGGCTGCATGACATGGACAAAACATCTACGCCTAGCTACTTGGTTAACTGTTGGAATCATGGAAATAGAATGATTATTGAATAGAATGATTAAATATAGTGGGCAGCACCTTGAATATATTGTTGTTTGACGTGACAAAAAAATGAATAAGCCGGGGAGAAATTATTGACAGGGGAACCAAAGTGTTGATCAGTGTTTTCAGATCACCCTAATTAGATGTTACATGACATGTTTTCCTACCTTATGTAGCTAGCTAACATATTGATGCTTTGCCTCTAGACGGATTAACGAACCGTCACAAACTATGCACACGATTCAATGAGGCAGAAGACTGTGTTGTGATTCTGGGTGGACAGATGGCGAGCAACAATTACAAGAAACTGCCATGGGGGAATCGTAAGTGGCTTGTTTCATCTTATTATTGATACCATGGCTTGTTTTGAGGTATTTTGACTGTCATGTCTATGCTAATATGGCAAAAAACAATTCACTAGGTATCTAACCAACCAACAACTGTAATAATGTATTTGACAGACATGTATTTTCCTGGTGCAAAGGTTTTCAATGAACATTACACAAAATATAGTTTACATGTTGTCAACAATCTAAGCCAACCCTGTTTATGTTGCCCCTTGCTGAACAACCAACCTGTCTATTCCTCTCTGATTTAGAAGATACCGTTGCACAAACATGCTTTTCTAGGCCTACACCAGCACTGGCACCAGACTGTATTAGATAACTATGTTTGCTCTGACTCTTAGTACATTTATCAAGCTATCTAGCCAGATTGCCAGGAGACACCGACCCTACTGTTACGCTTGTTTCCACTGAGCGGCACTGGGGTCGGAACAAAATCATGGTTACAGTAAGACACCATGGAATCGGCGCGAGATATGGGTCGGTAAACATACCTCAATGCAGGGATGGGATATGCCACTCTACTCCAAATTTGACCTTACTACACTTCCTCATGCTAGATAGCAGTAGCCATACAGCCATGATGGAATGGGACGTCACGTTGAACAACAAAGGAGCAGATTGGCTGACACTGTCATTCCAAAATGGCTGCGGTGGCTACTGCTAGCTAGCATGATGACGAATAGGGCCGTTTTCTGGGAAATCTAGCAGTACTTCAATCTTCTCAATATATCAGTGTGGTTAAAAGTTACATTTGGAGTAGAGTGGCATATCCCACCCCTGCATTGAGGTACGTTTGAGCCCATATCTCACCGTAATGGTAGGGTTGGTATCGTCTAGAAAGCTAGCCATATAACTAGCGATTAACTTGCTAAGAAAAGCCAAACTAGCAGACAATAGTTTGCAGACAGTAAGATACAAACTAATAGTCTGCTAAATGGCATATATTATAATAGTGTAATTATAAAACGCTTGTGGAAAGCAGCATGTCACCAACATTTTGTTGCATCCATCTGACCATGTATAGACTGCAAAGTGAACAGCAAGAAAGTACTTGTGACTCCGTAGTTATAATATTATTATTATTATTATTATTATTATTATTATTACTCCGTAGTTGAGCATCTGCTCTCTCCTTGAGTGACGGGGGCAGGGCTTGGTGTGGGAAGGGGCATGCAGCCGTTCTTATTCAGTGCATGCAATAGGAGGTGAGGGAGAAAGACAACTCAAGTAGAAAATAGAGTAAACTCTAAAAACAGACATTACACGTGCCAAAATTGTGTATCACATTTAACAAATCAAACATTGAAATATCTTTACAGAAGGTAAAGTAAAAACCCAAACCGGTCTGTGCATCAATACCGGTGAATATAGTAAATTATAATATAATATAATCTGGGTGGTTAAAACCCTGAATGCTGATTGGCTGACAGACGTGATATAGCAGACCATATACCACAGGTATGACAAAACATTTATTTTTACTGCTCTAATTACGTTGGTGACCAGTTTATAATAGTAATAAGGCACCTCCGGGCTTTGTGGTATATGGCCAATATACCACGGCTACGGGCTGTATCCAGGCACTACGCTTTGTGTTGTGCATATTGGCCATATACTACAAAGACTCATGCCTTATTGCTTAAATACGGTATACCGCCCAGCCCTACCTGCAGCAAAGAGGAAGAGGAATCTACAAGAATACATCTGCTATATTTCATTACACCCTCTCAGAAGTGAGACTCAAATATCACAGTTTTATAGCTCTGACAGACACATGACAATGGGTGAGACTGGCTGAGAAATATGATCGGTCTTCACTATGACCATTACCAGAGGCTTAAAAGCTAGGTTGTATATGTCCCAAGTGGCACCCTATTCCTTATTAAGTGCACTACCTTTGACCAGAGCCCTATAGGTCCTGGTCAAAAGTAATGCACTAAATAGAGAATAGGGTGCCATTTGGGAATCAACCATTGACAGAAATGCTGCCTTTCCTTGGTATGCCTCAGCTGTCCCAGCACTGTGACCCCTGACCTCTAGAGTTGAGCCTTGCAATCTGGAACCCATCAGTGACAGGGTAGGGGCTAATCATGTTACCACACCAAGGTGTGTGTGTGTGTGTCCAAGGACAGGGCCAAGAACACTTGTGCTACTTAAAGAGAACTATACACAGTACCCAAGTTGAAATTAAAAGCCTCTGGCTAGGTGCCAGCCAGTTCTCAGCTGGAACCCAGACCCTTCACAACACAAGTCTCCCCATTCCCCATGGTCGACTACCTGCTACACCAGACCTTGTGCTTGAAACCTGAACTGCTTTCAAATCAAACACGGCAAATGTGTTGTATAGCTTAACTAGGGGAAACCATGTAGTATGTAGAGCATTGCTGGGGTGAAGGGGGGTTGTGCAACACATCACTATATCAGCTCCTTCAATGAGCCTGTATGAGGTCTCAGAGGCTGACGAGAGACTGGCTTGCGTATGAAATGGCGCCCTATTCACCATATAGTGAACTACCTTTGACCAGGGTACATAGAGATTCGGGTGCCATTTCAGATGCATCTGCTGACAGGGAGAGTAACTGGTGTTGGGGCGGCAGGTAGCCTACTGGTTAGAGCGTTGGACCAGTAACCGAAACGTTGCTGGATCGAATCCCCGAGCTGACAAGGTAAAAATCTGTCGTTCTGCCCCTGAACAAGGCAGTTAACCCACTGTTCCTCGGTAGGTTGACATTGTAAATAAGAATTTGATCTTAAATGCCTTTTCCAGTTAAATAAAGGTTACATTTTTTTTTTATGTCCAGGGGATAGGAGAGGAGGAAAATACTTGCAATACAATCCTGATGTAATACAATAAAGTTGTTCTGGATTTATATGGGAGATTATTGTGTGGTTACATGTCATTAAAAAACAAACACTTACGCATCCATGTGATGACCAGCACTTTGTAGTCCATCTCCCATCTCTTTCTCTATGGCACTCCACTCACTGTCCAACAAGCACAGAGCAGATATTTCACATGAAACAAATATATATTTGACACTAATTAAGTCATTACATTGTTCATAGTGCAGCAGCAATACACTTCACCCTTTCTTCCAAACAGAGCACTTGTCTTACCTGAAGACTCGTCCATAGTTTCCATGCACTTTGTACACCCCATACAGTCGATCTGCTACCCTCTGGAGAAAGATTTTGCAGTTTCTTTGATTCCGCTGCTTCTATTTTTATGTTCTATGTTCTGTGAATTTCTGTACTGTGTAGGGAATAGGGTGTCATATTGGGATGCAACCTAAGTTGTTTGTTACAGCTGTCAGTGTGCCAGTGATCAGTCTAGTAAGTGTGAATATGCTGAGTGTGGCCAGCCTGTGCATTACAGCCAGCTGTATGTCTAGTCCTAGTCTAGTCATGAAGCTGTGTGTTACAGCTGCAGCAAATCCACTTTTATCAGACAAGACCAGCTGTGTGTTTTATCCTTCTAATGTATGTCAACTTCCAAACCAGCTCAGGTGTGATTGAAATGGCTCCCTACTCACTGTATGTCTAGTCTAGTCAGTAAAATGCATGTTACAACTGACAGTATGGGAGTATAGTTAACAAACCTGGGTTCAAATACGATTTGAAATCATTTCAAATACTTTATCTTCGCTTGATTTAGCTTGCCTGACTCAGTGGAACCATATAATAGTTCCAAAACTGGCAGGCTAGGCCAAACACTCAAAGTATTTGAAAGATTTCAAATAGTATTTGACTCAGGTCTGGTAGTCAGTCTAGTCAGTAAGATGTGTGAATATGCTGACAGCTCCCTGTACTCACTGCCCGTACTCTCAGCAGCTGGGAGACTACAGTCTGTAGCTCGTCGCTGTAGTGTTTCAGCTCTGTAAACCGTCTGCAGACGCCAGGGCCAGAGAAGAGCAAGAATTCACCCAATCACTACTTAAATCAACACTTTCTTTCCAGCAAGACAGATAAACAAGACGAGTCAATGTTCGAACTTACATTGACCTGATCCAACTCTACTTCCCACACAGTCCCAGAACCAAGTATGGAAGTACATCAAATACAGAGCAAAGGGATGAATAGTAGAGACAGACACATTAAATTAAGTTACAACACATGAAGATGGAAGTGTATGGTTGGCTTCACACAAAAGAAAACAGTGACAAGAAAACAGTGAATCTGCCCCAAAAGTGTACTACTTTCGACCAGAGTCCAGTAAACTATATACAGTAGGGTTAGGGTGCTATTTGGGACAGATATTTTATATGGCCTACTTGTCTGGATTCTTCACCCTGAATGCTGCATTCATAGCTTTCAACCTGGAATCAGCCTGATAAAAAAAACAGATCAGAGGTTGTTATTGAGGACCTGCATCATTTTAGACAACACTTTACCTTTGAGACTGAAAACATATCAGAATAAATATTACAATTTAAGAGTTGTTTAAAAGAAATCAGAAGTCCTAAATATACATATGCATTTGTTTACACAGATTACAAACTTTACACACTTCTACTTTATTGCACTGCTGTAGTTTGCAAAGTCACATGAGGATTGAGTAAGGTACATCTTATCTAAGAGAGTTGACATGACAATGCAACCATGATGAGATCATTAAGTGCTGATGGAGAACCTTTGCTTGAAATCCTGTCTCGTACACCATTTCCTTCCATCCTTTTTCCTGTGGGACAGAGAGAGGATGCCGTGTGACTTTGACAAAGACCATCAGAGATAGGTGAGCCTGATGCATGGGGGCACTGGGGGTACACTGTCACACTATCAACTCAAAAGGGCAAAGGGGATCCTTTCAACTACAGCAACACTCACACAACTCTTGTCAGTAAATAGTTAAGCTGTAGGCCTACTTCACAAGACATTATTTCCACAACACTTCTCAGTGATACAAAGAAACTGAGTAAGGAAATGGTCCTTGTCTGTGATATCTCTTTTCTGTCAAGGGTATATCCTGTCAAAACCTATGAACAGCACATTTGACTAGCTACTGGTACTGTTGTAGTCTTGAGAGGGAGGAATGTAGGTTTTGCTAACGATTGTTGGATCACTATGGTCCTTGTCACACATAACAAGGGAGTTGGCAAGACAGCACAAACAGATTGGAATCACGCTCGATTCACCCAGTTATGGTGTATAGCTTATTTGTAGCCAAGCTGATAACTAACCTCAGTGAGGAAGATGTAGAAGATCTTGTCGTTGCAGAGAACTGGGTGGGAGGCTAATCGGAGCAGGAAGTTCTCCAGTCCAACCCTCCTTCTCTCCACAAAGTCTGGGTCCATGTTGTCCGCTGACAGCTTGTGCCACACAATCTCTGCCTGTGAGAAACAGACAAAGAATTACTATTATGTTGATAAGGAGATGGAACACCATTGTCTTTACTAAGTTAAAACTGGATGCAGTACAGAGCATTATGCGTACTGTAGTTAAGGAGAAATATCACCTCCTAAACTATATTGCACTAATTTATTCCAAGGCATCCTCCTTGTTCTCACATACCCTCTTCTCGGGTAACGGGGCAACAACGACAAAGGGATAAGTGACCAACAAGTAGTTTCTTAGTAGCTCAAACTCGCTGTATCTCCTCCATAAGGAGTCTGGGGCTGGGATTATACCTTCTGTCACAGCATCAACCGGCCTGTCAGAAGAAAGGAAAGGACTGAAGTCATACAACTGCACTTAAATAAGAGTACCTAGTAAATATTTGATACATCTTTTAAAGGGACCAAGTACAGTACTATCCACAATTCTATGAACTCCAATGCTAAAACTTAGAGTACCAGTCAAAAGTTTGGACACACCTCAAGGGCTTCAAGGATTTTTCTTAATTTTTTACTATTTTCTACATTGTAGAATAATAGTGAAGACATCAACATTATGAAATACCACATATGGAATCATATAGTAACCAAAGAAAATTTAAACAAATCCAAATATTTAATATTTGAGATTCTTCAAAGTAACCACCCTTTGCCTTGATGATAGCTTTGCACTCTTGGCATTCTCTCAACCAGCTTCACCTGGAATGCTTTCCAACAGTCTTGAAAGAGTTCACACATTTGCTGAGCACTTGTTGGCTGCTTTTCATTCACTCTGCAGTCCAACTCATCCCAAACCATCTCAATTGGGTTGAGATCGGGTGATTGTGGAGGCCAGGTCAACGGATGCAGCACTGCAGCACTCCATCACTCTCCTTCTCGGTCAAATAGCCCTTACACGGCCTGGAGGTGTGTTGGGTCATTGTCCGGTTGAAAAACAAATGATAGTCCCACTAAGCGCAAACCAGGTGGGATGGCGAGTTGTTGTGGTAGCCGTGCTGGTCAAGTGTGCCTTGAATTCCAAATAAATCAGACAGTGTCACCAGCAAAGCACCCCAACACAATCACACCTCCTCTTCCATGCTTCAAGGTGTGAACCACACATGCGGAGGTCATCCGTTCACCTACTCTGCATCTCAAGATACGGCGGTTGGTACGGCGGTTGGTACCATCAGACCAAAGAACAGATTTCCACCGGTCTAATGTCCATTGCTCGTGTTTCTTGGCCCAAGCAAGTCTCTTCTTATTATTGGTGTCCTTTAGTAGTGGTTTCTTTGCAGCAATTTGACCATGAAGGCCTGATTCATGCAGTCTACTCTAAACAGTTTATGTTGAGATGTGTCTGTTACTTGAACTGTGAATTTATTTATTTGGTCTTGGATTTCTTAGACTGATAACTAATGAACTTATCCTCTGCAGCAAAGGTAACTCTGGATCTTCCTTTCCTGTGGCGGTCCTCATAAGAGCCAGTTTCGTCATAGCGCTTGATGATTTTTGCAACTGCACTTGAAGAAACATTCAAAGTTCTTGACATTTTCAGATTGACTGACCTTCATGCCTTAAAGTAATGATGGACTGTCATTTGTCTTTGCTTATTTGAGCTGTTCTTGCCATAATATAGACTTGGTCTTTTACCAAATATGGGCTATCTTCTGTATACCACCCCAACCTTGTCACAACACAACTGCTTGGCTTAAATGCATTAAGAAGGAAAGAAATTCCACAAATGAACTTTTAACAAGGCACACCTGTTAATTGAAATCCATTCCAGGCGACTACTACCAGAAAAACCTTGCAATGAGTCGGTGTGTCCAAACCTTTGACTGTATATATAAAGCAAGAGGAGAGCGAGAGACTACTGACAGAGAGAACGGCAGAAAAAGATAGAGACTTTATAAATATGACGTGGTTCCAGCAGCAAAGATTCTAGGGAGGAAATGAGAACCCATAATGGTCTGTCTCCACTAATAATCCACACTGGGACCACAAAGCAGAGAGAGGAGAGGATAACAAGAAAGAAAGAGATGAGCAGAGAAGCAGGAAGGGGAAGGAGAGAAGGCAAAGGAGAGGAGGACTCCATCAGTGTCTGGGGGGCATTCTCCAGTCTAACTGCACTGAGGGCCCGGTTACACCACACTCCCCTCTCAATGGCCAACTGGCGAACAAAGGCCCAGTGTGTGTGTGCACACGGGCATGTGTGTGCATGAGGAATAGCATGCCCTGCTCCAAGCAGAATAAAAACATATGGTTCTTTTTAAAGACTTGGCCAACAAAAAAAATACTACTCTCTGTGGCTGAAAGAGAGTAACCGGACATGAAACCAGTTAATAGTATAGCTAGCTAAAAGTAAGTAAGAAAGTCGGTGTGATGTGCAGTTTGTGACAAACAAAACCTTTAGATCACGTGTTCACAATGAAGTGAGTGTACCCAAGTCACTTTTCTAAAACAGTCAGATGTTAGAATCATTATCGTTAAGGTCAGGGGTGTGTGTAATTAAGTGCAGGTGCAAGGAGGTGTAGGTGTGATTGTGGAAGAAGCTGTTCATGGTAGCGTCACAAAATAGTTGCGCTGGAAGATGTAGGCTATAACAATCATCATTCACACAGATGATTCAGAGCTGATGAGACATATTTACCGTGTCTCAATTAGGTAAACAGTGTATATCTCCTGCATGTTGACTGTATTCTTCCCGGTCCTTTTCTCTGCCTCTCCAACGCTGATCTCCATCTTTCTTAGAAGACTAGTCCATTTCTCAATCTCGACCATCTAGAAGAGGATATTTCACAAGTCAATGAAGTATAATTTGATGTTGTTTACATGCAATATGGGGCATCAATATTGGTAGCAAAAGCTGATCCCAGATTAAAATAAGTACTGTATCGTTAGCGAAGTCCTTTAACTTTGTATCAGAACAAAGTTGTGTGCTAGCAAGCTAGCTCCTGGTAAAATGATCAAGCAAACCATGTTAAGAACAATCTAGCTAACTTTCCTCTGCGTCGACATTACAATGATTTAACTTTTAGCAGTCTTTTCCTGCACAGCCTGCTAGCTGCTGTTGACTCGGTGACAGTAGGGCTCTCTCGCGAAACTCCGTGGATTGATAAGGCCTGCAGTACTACTGTCTGTAGCTAGAAAACCCAATTCATTCAAAAGGCTCAATAAGTATCAAAATGCAAATTCCTCACCTTTTTTTTACAATAAGAATAGGTTTGAAGCTATACCGTGTTTTTAATGTTGTTCTCTAGTTCTGCCGATGTGAGGTCGGTGTTCCCGATCACCGCTATTTCCTCGGGTCCCGAGTCTGCCATCATCTCTTCCTGAGTTTTTCCTTGTTAGCAATGTAGCAGACAGGCAGAAACTCGCATGCGCACTTTAACCCTTTTCTTTTCCCAACCTCAACTCACCTGAGTGTCATGAGAAAGATCAGCTGCTGTCTGCCCTGCCCTGTGTACATAGTCAAATATACCGTTAGGTAAAATGGTTAGGTAAGGATACTGCCAATAGCAGCAATGCCAATATTCGACAACAACCAAAATATAATCACACAAACATTGTGTATTAACTGTTTATTACATAGTTTAACTATTTATAAACTCAAACCCCTTTAGTGTAGGTGTTACAAAAATAACAATATGTTGCATTATAACGCACAGTGAAAGTGTAACATAGGCTGTTATTGCTAGCTCAAAGTGAATGGAATAAAATAACTTTTTCCTGGAAGAAATTTCGGTTGTGGCATGCAATAAGATAATAAATACACAATAAACCACACACAGCACAACTCACACTTGGCAGATATAAATAGGCCTACTAGGCTATAGCCTACAATTGGAGACAATTAGACCCTCCATTTTCAAAAATGCTTAGGCCTATTCTGAGCTGTAATAATAATAATATTAATAATTATTAGTGTTATTAGTATTATTTCATATAACCTACTATGATCCTACTACACGTCCCGTGTCAACCCAAATTCTACTGGGTTTAGGATCCGATTAATGAAGTCCAGTTCCTGGGCGGGTCCCTTAACACAGCTGGATGAAAAACATCTGGATCCGCCTACACGGAACTCCAGCCAAAAGCCCCGAGCCCAACCAGTTGTTTCACTGAATACGACTTCAATAAGCTAAATGAACGTCTATCTTACTACTCACGTTCCCAAATACATAGACAAATACAGTGCGACCACGACGTTTTAATCAGGTTATTTTTTTAATGTCAATATTATGGGGTGCTGGAGATTCTCGGCAGTGAATATTGTTCTTCTGTCTTTCTGTAAGTATTTTTTTATTCGCTTACTCACTCCGTATTCACTTTTAAGTGTTCCGTGTCCATTGTTTCTTCAATCTGGTGAAGTTGTGAAGGGGGAGGGGGATCAAATGTTTATTCAAGGGAGGTTCTGGTCGTGTAAAACAGATGCTCAAAACGTATATTTATGAAATGCGACTTTTCGTTTTCTTGCCCTTTCTTCAGTGGAAAAGTGACTTCGGGGTAATTTTCTCAATATCATATATGTGATGGAATAGCCTAATGCAAAAATAAATAAGTAAATAACTATAATTTCTTTCTTTCTTTTCTTCTGTGGATTTGTTTGAATTAAAACATGTATTCAGTGTAGCGTTATTAAACCAGTAGTTTTACCCCATGTAACATATCATTTGTATGTGCTCTACCTAGGTACTGTCCAACTAAATGATGTCGTGACAGTCACCTAAACTCAGTCAATAGTAGGAAGATGCCTAAGAACCTCTGAAGGCACATAATAAAATGGGAATGACTGAACGATCCAAGTCATCCAATCTGGTGAAAAACATATTTCTGACACTTAACAGTTCTTTAGCTATGCCTGTTATTTATTATCAGCATAGTTTGAATGTTTAGAATATAATTTCACTTGATTGTTTACTCTCATGTTCAGTGGTGCCACTATTTAGGGAATCTGAAGTAAACTTAACTAACTCTTAACATTTGTCTCAAACAATTTCCCACAATTTCTGAAATGATTTGAATATGAAGTCAATAAGTTAAAACAACAACATACAAACATTAGGGTTATTGTATTTAATTACATAAAAAAACATGAAACATTTTGCTCAAACAGGGCTTGATCATAACTTTGAATCAAAAGAAATTAACTAGTTAATTAGAACAAGAGTGTCAGTAGTTGTGATGATGAAACGATGTAATAGAACTTTGATGCAAAGTGACCACATACATTTTTTTACTGCTGCCATCTGTAATGGAAAGTTCCAAACAGGAAATCGATTCTGAGGCTCAATTATCCCTGTTGCATGCAAACAGGGGCACTTCTCCTCAGGGAATACAAGATTGAAGCATAGATTGAGGAGTTCGGAGCTCATGTAGAAACTGTATACCAAGAAGTAGAGAAACTTCACCCATTTTATTTAACTAGGCAAGTCAGTGAAGAACAAATTCTTATTTTCAACGATGGCCTAGGAACAGTGGGTTAACTGCCTTGTTCAGGGGTAGAATGACAGATTTTTAATTTGTTGGGGATTCAATCTTGCAACCTTTCGGTTACTAGTCCAACGCTCTAACCACTAGCCTACCTGCTGCCCCAGTGTGTGCTCTAGAGGACTTACAAAGTTGCACACTTGATACTTACAAGTTATTTTGAGGAAGCAAAGTGACACAATACATAGATAAACTGTAGGTTGAGGAGGAGTACAGAGGTCATGTAAGTACTAAAGAGGTAATGGTGAACTTCTCATATGTTATGAAGAAAATGAATCCCGGGCTATAGCACCAATTTATAACTCATTGACATTCCCACTATAGAACTTAGTAAGAGTTGAGCAATTCTTCTTTTGAATTGTGTATGGTTTTAACTTCTCACATTACCTATGTTCAGTGTGTGCACTCTTGAGGACATAACAAGTTGCATACTTACTGCTTGCTGATGATATTCAGTGATATTGAGGGAGCGAAGTAGCACAGAGCACAATGAGTGCTGTGACATGATGAGCTTTGTGTTGTGTTCTCTAGCCTGACCTTCCATCATCCCACATCAGCCCATAATGACAAGATTGTGATGACCTAAGCAGGCAAAAATAAGATGTAGAAATCCCCTTTATTCTCCACCCCCTCCTCCTTCTCTCTGTGCCCAGCTTGTGATGGTCACTGGGGACACATACAGACTCCTGTGTGTTCTTTTAGCCCCTGTTTGCATCCCAAATGTCACCCTATTCCCTACATAATGAACAACTTTTGACCAGAGCCCTATGCCAAAAGTAGTGCACACTGCACTATATAGGGAATAAGGTGCCATTTGGGACAACACTTTTCATTGCTGGGTATGAGATAACGGTCCTTTTAAAAATGACAACAGTGAATACTATGACCCTTATATGACCTCCGTCTTGGGAAAACCTTCTTATAGATTTAGCTTCTTATTCAGATCCTTTGGCTTCGAGAAAATGGTTCCAAAATGATTCTTCAGCTGTCCCCATAGGATAACCCTTTCTGGTTCCAGGTAGAACTCTTTTTGGTTCCAGGCAGAACCCTTTTGGGTTCCAGGTAGAACTGTCTGTAGAATGCGCTCTACATGGAAACAAAAAGTGTTCTTCAAATGGTCCTCCTATGGAGACAGCCGAAGAACCCTTTTAGATTATATATATCATATTTTTTTTCTAAGAGTGTACAATAAGATGACTACAATAAGATGCTTCACTTGGACTTGTAGATCAGAGAAATGTATCTAATGCAATTTTCATATCTCTCTCATGTGTTTTTATTTTGATGTTATGGATATTGACAAATGTATTGTGTTGTGCTTATTAAGGTCCAGTTTTAAGACTGGACTAAATCACATAATTGTTAGAACTACAGTACCTGGCTGCGTAAATGTTATTTATTGTTTGAGACTAGGCGGGGTCCCTCAAAAGGACGTACGTTCATTACACCTGGGTAATTTAATTGTGTTCTTGTCTATTTAATCAGGAAATACTTTCCTTTTGAGTCCTGTGGAGAAAAATTTCAGCATGCTGCATCAATAATGGGGAGATTGGTTGGTGTAGAATGGGCCAACTAGTGGCCTGGTTTGGTTACTACGCTTGGTGGGGGTCAGCTGAGATTCTGTCACTTATAAAACCAAAGGCTGACTGTTTTGAAGCAAGATTTGTCGCATGGTCAAGTAAACATTGCACAAACGTGGACTATAGGACGACATTAATATGTTTTCTCTGGAAAAGGGGACTAAATAAACAAGAGTGTAGATGGGAATAATTCATTATTATTTGTGAGTTTTGTTTTTCTTATTTACCCATAACAGGCAAACTATTGTATGTTTTGGTGTTGTCTGGTCTTCTACAAGAGAGATCAAGACAATATTCAGAAAACATTTGACTCTCTAGGGGTCACATTTTTACGGAACTGATAAGTTAGTATCTAGTTGATATTTTTAGGACCATCAAACGTTCAGCTCTCCCGCTGTGTCTGTGTTTATTTGTATATGTATACTCATAGAAAGAGTCACAGATCCACCCATTACAAACCGATTGACTTGCATTTAGATGCCAATTCTAGTCATTCTATTTTTATGGGTAAACTGATAGGGAACCAGGGAGAGTTAGTTGAGACCCGAGGCTGAAACTGAAAAGCAAATAAATGCAGCCAACATCCCTGGGCCTCCCGGCTGTAAGCACACAGCAGAGCAGTTGGATTTCCCATAAGACACACACACAAAAAAAGACACAAAGGGGCTGAGCTTCAAACTTGGCTCACGCCGAAACTTCTGGCTTCAATTTATTTCTGGAGCAGTCACTGCTGATTTTAATTAGTTGAAAGTTTACGTTGAAAGATTTTGCTTAGCCAGCCTTTTTTAGTTTTTCTTTTCTTTTTTCTTCACCCTTTCTCCTTTGTCTTTTTTCTTTTGTGTGTGTGTATGTGTATATATATTTTGTTGGTTGGCATTGGCCAACATCTGGAAGCCTTCGTGAAATATGTGTACAGCTTCTTTTAATGTTTGCGTAGTTTTGTTAGATCACCATCCCCCTGGGAGTGAAAAAATCCCTCATCTGGCTTTAATCAGCCATTAATATTGTTGTGATGTGGCAACACAGCACAAGGAGGGGACGGCAGATACAAGATGCGTGGGAAGGAACGCTCGTAATGCTTTCTAGAGCCTGTGTCAAACCAATGCAGCACAGCCCCCATTCAATCAAACCTGGGTCAAATACATATTCGCTGTGTTCAATTTTTCAATCATACAGTCATTTGAAAATATTTTCAAAATATATTACAAATACAACTTGTGTTGGCCATACAATACAATATAGAAAATATTGCAATGACTATGTTGAATAACTACTATACTGAGAAAAAAATATAAACACAACATGTAAAGTGCTGGTTTCATGTGCTGAAATAGCACAAAAAGCTTGTTTTTCTGAAATGTTGTGCACAAATTTGTTTACATCCCTCTTAGTGAGCATTTCTCCTTTGCCAAGATAATCCATCCACCTGACCGGTGTGGCATATCAAGAAACTGATTAAACAGGTGCACATTGTGCTGATGACAATAAAAGTTTTGAGGGAGCATGCAAATGGCATGCTGACTGCAGGAATGTCCACCAGAGCAGTTGCCAGAGAACTGAATGTTCATTTCTCTACCATAAGCCGCCTCCAACGTTGTTTTAGAGAATTTGGCAGTACATCCAACCGGCCTCACAACCGCAGACCATGTGTAACCACAACAGCCCAGGACGTCAACATCTGGCTTCTTCAGCCGCGGGATCGTCTGAGACCAGCCACCCGGAAAGTTGATGAAACTGTGGGTTTACACAAACTGTCAGAAACCATCTCAGGGAAGCTCATCTGCATGCTCGTCATCCTCACCAGGATATTGACCTGACTGCAGTTTGTTGTTGTAACCGACTTCAGTGGGAAAATGCTCAACTTCGATGGCCACTGGTTTCAACTGTACTGGGCAGATGGCAGACAGCGTGCATGGCATAGTGTGGGCGAGCGGTTTGCTGGTGGGGTTGTTGTATGTGCAGGAATAAGCTACAGACAACAACAAAAAATAGCATTTTATCGATGGAAATTTGAATGCACAGAGATAATGTGATGAAATCCTGTTTCGTGCCATTCATCCACCGCCATCACCTCATGTTTCAGCATTATAATGCACAGCCCCATATTTCAAGGATCTGTACACAATTCCTGGACATTTCCTAAACATTTCCCAGTTCTATGGGCTGCATATTCAGACATGTCACCCATTGAGCAAGTTTGGCATGCTCTGGATCGACATGTACGACAGCGTGTTCCAGTTCCCGCCAATACCTCTACGGGATCGGTGTCCCCCCGGCGGGACAGTTGAGCTAACGTAGGCTAATGTGATTAGCATGAGGTTGTAAGTAACAAAAACATTTCCCAGGACATAGACATATCTGATATGGTCAGAAAGCTTAAATTCTTATTAATCTAACTGCACTGTCCAATTTACCGTAGCTATTACAGTGAAATAATACCATGCTATTATTTGAGGAAAGTGCACAATTATTTACTTGAAAAGGTATTAATAAACCAATTAGGCACATTTTGCAGTCTATGCAATGGTTCATTGGATCAGTCTAACACTTTGCACAAAGGGCCATCAAGTGGCCAAAATATAAATTGCGCCTGGGCTGGAATAATAAATGATGGCCTTTTTCTTGCATTTGAAAGATGATGGTATAGTGTATTATCTTTTACCAGATCTAATGTGTTATATTCTCCTACATTAATTTCACATTTCCACAAACGTCTAAGTGTTGCCTTTTAAATGGTATCAAGAATATGCATATCCTTGCTTCAGGTCCTGAGCTACAGGCAGTTAGATTTGGGTATGTCATTTTAGGTTCTTTCTTCTTTCTTTCGAGGTTTTTAAGGTATCTGTGGCCAACCGATGCATATCTGTATTCCCAGTCATGTGAAATCCGTAGATTATGGCCTAATGAATTTATTAAAATTGACTGATTTCCTTATATGAAGTGTAACTCAGTAAAATCTTTGAAATTGTTACATGTTGCGTTTAATATTTTTGTTCAGTGTAGTAACCAGTATCTACCGAAGCTTCAGCTTCCAGCTGTTCTTGGTAGGCCTACTGCTGGTGGGATTTGAACAATTCATTGCATGTAATATAATATATGTGGTTTGGAAGCTGCCTCAAAGTACGGTCATTGAGTAAAACAAACCCAATGTATTTGTATTTGTATTTATTATGGATCCCCATTAGCTGGTGCCAAGGCAGCAGCTACTCTTCCTGGGGTCCAGAAAAATTAAGGCGGTGTATACAATTTTAAAAACATCCATCCAGACTGTGTGCCTTCAGGCCCCTACTCCACAACTACCACATATATACAGTACAAAATCCATATGTACGTGTGTGTGTATAGTGCGTATGCTATGATGTGTGTGTGTGTGCGCCTATGTTTGTGTTGCTTCACAGTCCCCGCTGTTCCATAACTGGACTGTGATGAGACCTCTGGTGGCATGTCTTGTGGGGTATGCATGGGTGTCTGAGATGTGCGCCAGTAGTTCAAACAGACATCTCGGTGCATTCAACATGTCAATACCTCTCATAAATACAAGCCGTGATGAAGTCAATCTCTCCTCCACTTTGAGCAAGGAGAGATTGACATGCATATTATTAATATTAGCTCTCTGTGTACATCCAAAGACCAGCCGTGCTGCCCTGTTCTGAAACAATTTATATTTTCCTACGTCCTTTTTTGTGGCACCTGACCACACGACTAAACAGTAGTAGTGCCTTGTTGACAGTGACGTCAAGAAGGTAGAGCAGCACTTTATCATAGACCTACTTCTCCCCATTTTAGCTACTGTTGTATCAATACATTTAGACCATGACAGTTTACAATCCAGGGTAACTCCAAGCAGTTTAGTCACCTCAACTTGCTCAATTTCCACATGATTTTTTACAATATTTAGTTGAGGTTTAGGGTTTAGTGAATGATTTGTCCCAAATACAATGCTTTTAGTTTAAGAAATATTTAGGACTAGTTTATTCCTTGCCACCCCCTCTGAAATTAACTGAAACTCTTTAAGTGTTGCAGTCATTTCAGTCACTGTAGTAGCTGACATGTATAGTGTTGAGTCATCCGCATACATACACTCTGGCTTTCCTCAGAGCCAGTGGCAATTCATTAGTAAAGATTTTTAAAAGTAATGGGCCTAGACAGCTGCCTTGGGGAATTCCTGATTCTAACTGGATTATGTTCGAGATGGCTTCCAAGAACACCCTCTGTGTTCTGTTAGACAGGTAAGTCTTTATCCACAATATAGCAGGGGGTGTAAAGCCATACGACATAAGTTTTGCCAGCATCAGACTATGATTGATAATGTCGAAGTCTAACAAAACAGACCCCACAATCTTTTTATCATAAATTTCTCTCAGCCAATGTCTGCAGACGTCATGTTCTGACCTTAGTTATTTTTTCTGTCTTTGTTTTAGTATGGTCAGGGTGTGAGTTGGGTGGGTTGTCTATGTTCATTTTTCTATGTTGTGTTTTGAGTTTGGCCTGGTATGGTTCTCAATCAGAGGCAGGTGTCGGTAGTTGTCTCTGATTGAGAATCATACTTAGGTAGCCTTTTTCCACCTGTGTTTCGTGGGTGTTTATTTTCTGTTCTGTGTTTGTATTTCACCGTTCAAGACTGTTTTCGTTTCGTTCTCGTGTTTTGTTGTTTTTGTTCGAGTGTTCGTTTTCATTAAGAAATATGAATACTTACCACGCTGCGCCTTGGTCCTCCTCTCTCTCTCCCAACGACGAGCGTTACAGCAGACCTTCATACATAATGGATATCCTATCCCTGTCCTTGGCTTTAAGCATTTTTGATGCACACCTCCCCTTCACTAGATGAACCAGAACTGAGTCTGCAATCTATCTAATGTAGCTTGTCACAATAAAGAGGGTGCGCTCTAAACAGCAGAACCTTTGTCAGATTGGTGTCCTAAGAGCCATATTCATTCCGTAATGCTGAAGATCTTTGCTCCAGCGTGATTGAAATTTAAAGGCAATGTTTCCGTGTCAGCAGAGACTGCATTCACGGTAAATGCTGCATTATGTCGGCTCAATCGTGAATTACCTTTAAATTTCAATCGCACTATAATCCTGAACTTTGGCAATACGCATTGAATCAAGCCTAGTCTATAGTTCTGTTTTGTGCCAGTCATTTTATTCAAAGCCAGAAGTGATTTGTTCTGATTAGTGTTTGTGTGTGTGTATTCCACAGGTCTTCCTATCCTCTCCTTCACACACATCAAGACCAACCTGTGTAAGTGGTGTGACTACTCCAGCCCTATCTGTGAGGACAGTGTGTGTTATACCAACTGCTCCCTCTCCTCCTTCTGTACTCTGAGTGAAGAGATTTGCATTGCAATATGGTAAGTGTGACGTTTTTCATCAAAGGACTATCTCCCAAGTTAAAGTTTATTTGCCATATACAGTATAATAAATGAATCTTTTGCACCAGAGCTCTCACTCTCACATTAAAAACATTAAAGATATTTTGAAGTTGGACCGCAGAGTGAAGGAAAAGCAGCCAACAAGTGCTCAGCATATGTGGGAAAAGCATTCCTCATGAATCTGGTTGAGAGAATGCCAAGTGTGCAAAGCTGTCATCAAGGCAAAGGGTGGCTACTTCGAAGAATCTCAAATATAAAAAATATTTTGATTTGTTCAACACTTTTTTTGGTTACTACATGATTCAATGTGTATTATTTCAAAGTGTTGATGTCTTCACTATTATTCTACAATGTAGAAAATAGTAAAAATAAAGAAAATCCCTTGAATGAGTAGGTGTGTCAAAATGTTTGACTTGTACTGTACAGTACATACAACTAGTAATATTGATCTGGTTTAGCTGATAGCTTCCCATTCTATAAAATATATTTTGACAAGGTATATTTCCCAATATACTCCCTTACTGGACTGTTATGCTCCTCTACTTTAATAATTATCCTCATCATGACATTTATTGAACTCTCGGTAAACAGGATATATAGCTGATCCATATGTTTGTATGTGTATCCCAGACAAAACAAATGTTGCTCATAAACATTAATGGAACTGTAGGATGTGTTTCTTTAATGAATGATACTGATAAGAAATGATGGTGAGTGGGGTGTTTGCGATGAGGAGGACAAAGTTCATTTTGGCTTTATTTGAATGTTGCTCACCGTCTGGTATGCTGGGCCCTAGTGGTCAAACCTCTACAGCAGGGAGGGCACCCTTTTACAATTTAACTTCGGGCCCCAAAAAGGCTAGGTCCGGCCCTGACTGCATGTTTGGGTATGGATGTCAGAATGCAGAACTGTGACTGTGGCCCATCGTGATGAGGTCAGATTTTTTGTGGCCCCCACCCCCATAAAAGTTGCCGATCCCTGCTCTACAGTAATAAAGGGTCTTTGATCCCGGTCAAAAGTAGTGCACTTTATAGGGAATAGTGTGCCGTTTGGTACACATTATTGATCTTAGACTTCCTACGAGGGGAGAAACTATCTGCTGACTTCTGAATGACAGAGATAGTGTCCCAAATGGCACCCCTATATAGTGCACTACTTTTGACCAGAGCACTATGGGCATGTAATTTGGGACACATGCAAATTGAAAGAGACTAGTGTTATTAAGTCGGGTGTTGTTGTTGGCAGGATACAAAGGCAGATTGGATTGACCATTTGTAAAATAAAAACTTCCAATCCACGCAAATACATACAGTGGGGAGAACAAGTATCTGATACACTGCCGATTTTGCAGGTTTTCCTACTTACAAAGCATGTAGAGGTCTGTAATTTTTATCATAGGTACACTTCAACTGTGAGAGACGGGAATCTAAAACAAAAATCCAGAAAATCACATTGTATGATTTTTAAGTAATTCATTTGCATTTTATTGCATGACATAAGTATTTGATACATCAGAAAAGCAGAACTTAATATTTGGTACAGAAACCTGTGTTTGCAATTACAGAGATCATACATTTCCTGTTGTTCTTGACCAGGTTTGCACACACTGCAGCATGGATTTTGGCCCACTCCTCCATACAGACATTCTCCAGATCCTTCAGGTTTCGGGGCTGTCGCTGGGTAATACGGACTTTCAGCTCCCTCCAAAGATGTTCTATTGGGTTTAGGTCTGGAGACTGGCTAGGCCACTCCAGGACCTTGAGATGCTTCTTACGGAGCCACTCCTTAGTTGCCCTGGCTGTGTGTTTCGGGTCGTTGTCATGCTGGAAGACCCAGCCACGACCCATCTTCAATGCTCTTACTAAGGAAAGGAGGTTGTTGGCCAAGATCTCGCAATACATGGCCCCATCCATCCTCCCCTCAATACGGTGCAGTCGTCCTGTCCCCTTTGCAGAAAAGCATCCCCAAAGAATGATGTTTCCACCTCCATGCTTCACGGTTGGGATGGTGTTCTTGGGGTTGTACTCATCCTTCTTCTTCCTCCAAACACGGCGAGTGGAGTTTGGACCAAAAAGCTCTATTTTTGTCTCATCAGACAACATGACCTTCTCCCATTCCTCCTCTGGATCATCCATTGGCAAACTTCAGGCGGGCCTGGACATGCGCTGGCTTGAGCAGGGGGACCTTGCGTGCGCTGCAGGATTTGAATCCATGACGGCGTAGTGTGTTACTAATGGTTTTCTTTGAGACTGTGGTCCCAGCTTTCTTCAGGTCATTGACCAGGTCCTGCCATGTAGTTCTGGTCTGGTCCCTCACCTTCCTCATGATCATTGATGCCCCACGAGGTGAGATCTTGCATGGAGCCCCAGACTGAGGGTGATTGACCGTCATCTTGAACTTCTTCCATTTTCTAATAATTGCGCCAAAAGTTGCCTTCTCACCAAGCTGCTTGCCTATTGTCCTGTAGCCCATCCCAGCCTTGTGCAGGTCTACAATTTTATCCCTGATGTCCTTACACAGCTCTCTGGTCTTGGACATTGTGGAGAGGTGCAATAAAATGCAAATTAATTACTTTAAAATCTTACAATGTGATTTTCTGGATTTTTGTTTTAGATTCCACCTCTCACAGTTGAAGTGTACCTATGAAAAAAATTACAGACCTCTACATGCTTTGTAAGTAGGAAACACTGACGATTTTGCAGGTTATCAAATACTTGTTCTCCCCACTGTACATAACCAATCCAAACAAAACCACAAAGTCAAAAGTCAACTATAGGTTTTCCCAGAGACATTTTCCTATTGTAAAATGCCTAACTAAATTCAGTTTACTAGTTTGATAAGTAACTTTATAATTGATCTGTGCATGTGAGTGTATGACTGCGTGTACAGCTTTAACATCTGTTAGTGTCTTCATCTGTGTCCCAGGCGGAAGGACAATGAGAGTATGAGTGTGAAGACGTTATGCCACCAGCCCCAGCAGCCACTGGAGAATATCATGTTGTCAAACTACTCCTCCAACGAGTGTGTGATGGCTCCTCAGCCCTCTGAGGATGGGGTCCTGTTCGTTTGTGGCTGCCTAGGAGAACACGAGTGCAACGATAAGCTTATATTCGACAAGGGCTCCAATGGTAACCACTTATTTTATTCTGGAACCAGGCAGTACATGGTGCAACCAGAACATTTTATTTGAAAAATATTAATTTACAATTGTATATTAATAAAAAATGCAATTTGAGGAAAAATAGGCATTTATAATGTAATTCCAGAATGTACTAGTAATGTATACTAACCCATGATCCGATTCCATGTTGTCTTCAAATTGTTTTTAACTGTGTCCTCAGATTTTTCCAAGCTCAAGAGTAAAGATGTGATTCCAGTGGTGGTGATCAGCCTGGTCCCTCCCTGTTTAGTGGCTATCATCGCTACCATGGCTTTCTACCTGTACCGTACCAGACAGCCCGGCAAGCAGCCCAAAGACTGGGCTCCCAAACGCACACACTACCAGGTAGGTGGATCTACCAGGTATGGAAAAATATACTTTGAGACCCAAATGGCACCCTATTCCCTACAACATAGTGCACTACTTTTGAGCAGAACCCATAGGTCCCTGGTAAAAAGTAATGCACTATATAGGGAATAGTAGGGTGCCATTTGGGACACTGCCATAACCAACTGGAAGCTTTTCATTTATTGTCATGTAGCTACTGTACATTACTGTTTGTGAAAAGGTGTAAAGTAATCCTATATGGGATGGGCAGCTAAAGGCCACTTGATACGTAACTAAAAATATAATTCATTAATTGACCAGGCCTTGGACATCCCAGAGGGACTCAGTGGGGAGGCCATCACCGGCGGTGAGGACTGCCATGGCAAGCTGTCAGCCATCAATAGCGACGCTACATCTGACATGTCTCCCGTCCGGGCCCATAACTTCAACCACAGCACGGAGCAGCTACCCATCCAGCTAGAAGCCTTGGTGGGGAAAGGGAGGTTTGCTGAGGTGTGGCGGGCCAGGCTCCACCACCAGGCAGCTGGTCCTCAGTATGAGACGGTGGCAGTGAAGGTGATGGTTTTCCCTCTTCCCTTTTTTCTCACCCCCCCCCCATTTGTTCTGTAGTTTTTTGTGTCATTTTCATGTTATATAATACTTTGAATAAATGTTTATTTGATTTCAAGATCTTCCCGTCTGTGGAGTATGTGTCCTGGAGCAACGAGAGGGCCATCTTCTCTGATGCCAACCTGGAGCATGAAAATGTGGTTCAATTCCTGACAGCAGAGGAGCGAGGGCCCTCCGGCTCCCCTCAGAGGCAGTACTGGCTGGTCATGGCCTACCACGGCCTGGGAAACCTACAGGTTAGTTTGATTGAGCTTTGTTTTGTTTATTGCTAGGTTGATTAAGTGTATATTGTTGTTATATGGTTCAGTAGAAGACTAGAAGAGATAACTAGTACATTTTATTTTACATACAATTTCATAAAAATGTTGTCAAATAATCCTGAGGGATGGGTCATTCATTCATTAGGACTTCCTGGCGGGCCATGTATTGAGCTGGGCTGAGCTGTGTGCTATGGCTGGGTCGGTGGCTCGAGGATTGGCCCACCTCCACAGTGACACCACCCCTTGTGGGATCCCCAAGGTGCCGGTGGCCCACCGTGATCTGAAGAGCAGCAACATCGTGGTAAAAAGCCGGAGAGAGTGTGCCCTCTGTGACTTTGGTCTGGCTCTGAGACTGGACCTCTCCCTCACCGTGGATGACTTTGCCAACAGTGGCCAGGTAAGGTGAAACAGGTGAAATGACCAAAGTAGTTGCTAAGGGAACCTGTATCAGTGTTCTGCTAAATTGACTAAGCAGTAGGCCTATGCATGCTGCCTTCTGACATAACTACTCTATCTGAAATAATTATTATGGAAAATAACATTAAATTGTAGAGTCATGGTTGAATGCCCCGTTGAATAAAAACTATGCTATATGAATTAAATTGTTTATAAAGCCGTGCTAAAACCAGAATGAATCAGAAGGCCCTTCATGTAGTGTTAATTTGTTTAAGCTACGGTCACTGTCCTTGTTGTCCAGGTGGGTACAGCTCGCTACATGGCCCCTGAGGTGTTGGAGTCCAGAGTGAATCTGGAGGATCTGGAGGCTTTTAAACAGATGGATGTCTACTCCATGGCCCTGGTCCTCTGGGAAATGGTGTCCCGCTGTGAAGTCATAGGAGGTACAATAAGCTATTCTATTATGGGCCAAGTCAGGGGTAAATGTTCTTAACTCAGACTTTGATGAAAGTAGCATCGTCTGTAAATGTAGAATAGATGATAAATAACAAAGGATTTACAGTGTGTTTCCTGTATTTTCATAGAGGTTAAGAGTTACGAGCCGCCGTTTGGCTCTAAGGTGTGTGACCAGCCGTGTGTGGACAGCATGAGGGACCTGGTCCTGAGGGACAGAGGCAGACCTGAGATACCCACCAGCTGGACAACACATCAGGTAAACTGTGTGTTTGCGGGCGTGCGTACGTGTGAGAGCGTGGTGAGGGAACTGGGTAGTCAGCACTTCTCAGTGAATTCAGGCCAGAATTCAATCCGATTGCTCTAGTCGACAATGCAGGTTTTAAAGGAAATGTTACCATGTTCGCTGAGATCGCATTCAAGGACAAGCCTGGAGATGTCGGCTCAATTAGGGTAGCAAGTTAAGGGTAGCAAGTTAAGTTCCTCGGCATACGCATCACAGACAAACTGAATTGGTCCACTCACACTGACAGCGTCGTGAAGAAGGCGCAGCAGCGCCTCTTCAACCTCAGGAGGCTGAAGAAATTCAGCTTGTCACCAAAAGCACTCACAAACTTCTACAGATGCACAATCGAGAGCATCCTGGCGGGCTGTATCACCGCCTGGTACGGCAACTGCTCCGCCCTCAACCGTAAGGCTCTCCAGAGGGTAGTGAGGTCTGCACAACGAATCACCGGGGAAAACTACCTGCCCTCCAGGACATCTACACCACCCGATGTTACAGGAAGGCCATAAAGATCGTCAAGGACATCAACCACCCGAGCAACTGCCTGTTCACCCCGCTATCATCCAGAAGGCAAGGTCAGTACAGGTGCATCAAAGCTGGGACTGAGAGACTGAAAAACAGCTTCTATCTCAAGGCCATCAGACTGTTAAACAGCCACCACTGACATTGAGTGGCTGCTGCAAACACACTGACATTGACACTGACCCAACTCCAGCCACTTTAATAATGGGAATTGATGGGAAATGATGTAAATATATCACTAGCCACTTTAAAACAATGCTACCTTATAATGTTACTTACCCTACATTATTCATCTCATATGCATACGTATATACTGTACTCTATATCATCGACTGCATCCTTATGTAATACATGTATCACTAGCCACTAACTATGCCACTTTGTTTACTTTGTCTACATACTCATCTCATATGTATATACTGTACTCGATACCATCTACTGTATGCTGCCCTGTACCATCACTCATTCATATATCCTTATGTACATATTCTTTATCCCCTTACACTGTGTATAAGACAGTAGTTTTGGAATTGTTAGTTAGATTACTTGTTGGTTATCACTGCATTGTCGGAACTAGAAGCACAAGCATTTCGCTACACTCGCATTAACATCTGCTAACCATGTGTATGTGACAAATAAAATTTGATTTGAATTAGAAATTACCTTTAAATGTGAAGTGCGTTATAGCACGGTTTCCGATTGAATTCCAGCTTGAATGATAATCACATTGATCATAAATAAAAGCTCTGGTTGTGAACAGGTTTGGGGTCAATTCCATTCCAGCCAAAAGAGGAAGTAAACCGAAAAACTGTAAATACAGTTGAAGTCGGAAGTTAACATACGCTTAAGTTGGAGTCATTAAAACGTGTATTTCAACCACTCCACAAATGTCTTGTTAACAAACTATAGTTTTGGCAAGTTGGTTAGAACATCTACTTTGTGCATGACACAAGTAATTTTTCCAACAATTGTTAACAGACAGATTAATTCGCTGTATCACAAGTCCAGTGGGTCCGAAGTTTACATACACTAAGTTGACTGTGCCTTTAAACAGCTTGGAAAATTCCAGGAAATGATGTCATGGCTTTAGAAGCTTCTGATAGGATGATTGACATAATTTGAGTCAATTGGAGGTGTACCTGTGGATGTGTTTCAAGGCCTACCTTCAAACTCAGTGCCTCTGATTGACATCATGGGAAAATCAAAAGAAATCAGCCAAGACCTCAGAAAAAAAATTGTAGACCTCCACAAACCTGTTTCATCCTTGGGAGCAATTTCCAAATGCCTGAAGGTACCACGTTCATCTGTACAAACAATAGTATGCAAGTATAAACACCATGGGACCACACAGCCGTCATACCGCTCAGGAAGGAGACGCGTTCTGTCTCCTAGAGATTAACGTACTTTGGTGCGAGAAGTGCAAATCAATCCCAAAACAACAGCAAAGGACCTTATGAAGATGCTGGAGGAAACAGGTACAAAAGTATCGATATCCACATAACCTGAAAGGCCGCTCAGCAAGGAAGAAGCCACTGCTCCAAAACCGCCATAAAAAAGCCAGACTACAGTTTGCAACTGCACATGGGGACGAAGATAGTACTTTTTGGAGAAATGTCCAAAAAGTGATAAAACAAAAATAGAACTATTAGTGTTCTTCAGCTTGCAAGCCTCCCCCTTTTTCCTCCAAACATAACGATGGTGATTATGGCCACGTGAAGCACAGGGGTGGCAGCATCAGATTGTGGGGGTGCTTTACTGCAGTAGGGACTGGTGCATTTCACAAAATAGATGGCGTCATGAGGGAGGAAAATTATGTGGATATATTGAAGCAAGACATCAGTCAGGAAGTTAAAGCTTGGTTGCAAATGGGTCTTCCAAATGGGTAATGACCCCAAGCATACTTTAAAAGTTGTGGCAAAATGGCTTAACTTGACCCTACTCATCCCTGTCGCGGGATCATTTGTCAGCAACCGCTGAATAGCATAGTGCAACAGTCAAATAATATTACTAAATATTCATATTCATGAAATCACAAGTGCAATATTGCAAAACACAGTTTAGCCTTTTGTTAATCCACCCGTCGTCTCAGATTTTGAAATGATGCTTCACAGCGAAAGCAATCCAAGCGTTTGTGTAAATATATCGATAGCCTAGCATAGCATTATGTACACTTAGCATCAGGAAGCTTGGTCACGAAAATCAGAAAAGCAATCAAATGAACCGTTTACCTTGGATGATCTTCGGATGTTTTCACTCACGAGACTCCCAGTTACACAACAAATGTTCCTTTTGTTCCATAAAGATTACTTTTATACCCAAAATACCAACGTTTGTTTGTCGCATTATGTTCAGAAATCCACAGGAAAGAGCGGTCACGGCAATGCAGGCGGAAAGTTTTTTTATAATCATTCCTCAGGTAGTTTTTAAAATATATATTCGATAATATATCAACCGAGTGTGTAGGTTTTTCAATAACAGCGGGAGGAACAATGGCGGCTTTACTCTGTAGCACAAAAACTCACTCTGAGAGTCCCCACCTATCCACTTACGCAATGTGATCTTTCACGCTAATTTTTCAAAATAAAAGCCTGAAACGATGTCTAAAGACTGACACCTTAGGCAAGCCAGAGAAAAATGACTCTGGTTGATATCCCTTTAAATGGAGGATAGGCATGCATAGGAACAGAGAGGTTTCAAAATAAGAGGCACTTCCTGATTGGATTTTCCTCAGGGTTTCGCCTGCAATATCAGTTCTGTTATACTCACAGACAATATTTTGACAGTTTTGGAAACATTCGTGTTTTCTATCATAATCTGTCAATTATATGCATATTCTAGCTTATGGTCCTGAGAAATAGGCCGTTTACTTTGGGAACGTTATTTTTCCAAACATAAAAATAGTGCCCCCTAGCTTCAAGAGGTTAAGGACAACAAAGTCAAGTTATTGGAGTGGCCATCACAAAGCCCTGACCTCGATCCTATAGAAAATGTGTGGGCAGAACTGACAAAGCATGTGTGAGCATGGAGGCCTACAAACCTGACTCAGTTATCCAGCTCTGTCAGGAGGAATGGGCCAAAATTTACCCAACTTATTGTGGGAAACTTGTGGAAGGCTACCCAAAATGTTTGACCCAAGTTAAACAATTTAAAGGCAATGCTTTAATTGAGTGTATGTAAACTTCTGACCCACTAGGAATGCGGTGAAAGAAATAAAAGCTGAAATAAATAATTCTCTACTATTATTCTGACATTTCACATTCTTAAAATAAAGAGGTGATCCTAACTGACCCAAGACAGGAAATCCTTACTAGGATTAAATGTCAGGAATTGTGAAAAACGGAGTTAATGTATTTGGCTAAGGTGTATGTAAACTTCCGACTTCAACTGTATACATTTTCTTTTTACTTCCTTGAACCCAACGCTGGTTGTCAATAATCAAACCTTCCTGGTATTGCTCTTCCAAACTGCAGGGGATGAATCTACTGTGTGCCACCATCACTGAGTGTTGGGACCATGACCCAGAGGCCAGGCTCACAGCCCACTGTGTGGTGGAGCGCTTTGGAAGTCTAGAAGAGG